>NW_025048978.1:0-39051 GCF_019279795.1 Protopterus annectens | reverse complement strand
TCAACCCTTTCCCTGTAACCTCCTCCCCTACATATATCCCCTTGTCTTCATCACTCAGATATAACCTCTAACTACACTTTTATCCACTCTATAACTTCTGTAACCTCCTCCATTACCTATATCCCCTTGTTTTCCTCACGCACATATAACCTCTAACTACACTTCTATCCACTCCATAACTCCTGTAACCTTCTCCCTTACCTATATCCTCTTGTCTTCCTCACTCAGATATAACCTCTAACTACACCTTTTTACACTCTTTAACTGCTGTAATCTCCTCCCTTTCCTATAGCCCCTTGTCTCCCTCACTCAGATATAACCTCTAACTACACTTCTATCCACTCTATAACTCCTGTACCATCTTCCTCTGTTACTTTATCCCCTTGTCTTCCTCACTCAGATATAACTTCTAACTATACTTCTATCCACTTTATAACCCCTGTAAACTCCTCCTCCCTTACCTATATCCCCTTGTCTTCCTCACTCAGATATAACCTCTAACGACACTTCTATCCACTCTATAACTCTTGTAACCTCCTCCTCCCTTATCTATATTATCTTGTCTTTCTCACTCAGATATAACCTCTAACTACACCTTCTCCTCCCTTACCAGTATCCCCTTGTCTTCCTCACTCAGATATAACCTCTAACTACACTTCTATCCACTCTAAGACCTGTACCCTCCTCCTGCTTTACCTATATCCCCTTGTTTTCCTCACTCAGATATAACCTCTAACTACACTTCTATCCACTCTAAGACCTGTACACTCCTCCTCCCATACCTATAAACCCTTGTCTTCCTCACTCAGATATAACCTCTAACTATATTTATATCCACTCTATAACTCCTGCAACCTCCTCCTCCTTTACCTATATCCCCTTGTCTTCCTCACTCAGATATAACCGCTAACTACACCTCCTCCTCCCTTACCAATAAACTTTTGTCTTCCTCACGCAGACATAACCTCTAACTACACTTCTATCCACTATATAACTCCTGTAAATTCCTCTTCCTTTACCTACATCCCCTTGTCTTATTCACGCAGATATAACCTCTAATTACACTTCTATTCGTGCTATAACCCATGTGACCTCCTCCCTTACCTGAATACCCTTGTTTTCCACACTCAGATATAATCTCTAACTACACTTCTACCCGCTCTATCTCCTGTAACTTCCTCCTCCCTTGCCTATAGCCGCTTGTCTTCCTCACTTTGAAATAACCTCTAATTATACTTCTATATAATCTATAACTCCTCGAAACTCCTCCCTTACCTATATCCCCTTGTCTTCCTCACTCAGATATAACCTCTAACTACACTTCTATCCACACTATTACTCCTGCAACCTCCTCCTCCCTTACCTATATAATCTTGTCTTCCTTACTCAGATATAATCTCTAACTACACTTCTATCCACTCTAAAACTCCTGTAAGCTCCTCCTCCCATACATATATCCCGTTGTCTTCCTCACTCAGATATAATCTCTAACTACACCTCCTCCTCCCTTACGTATATCCCCCTTTTTCATCCTCACTCAGATATAACCTCTAACTAAACTTCTATCCACTCTAACACTTGTACCCTCCTCCTCCCTTATTTAAAACTTGTCTTCCTCACTCAGATATAACTTCTAACAACACATCTGTCCACTCTGTAACTCCAGTAACCGCCTCCTCCCTTACCTATGTCCCCTTGTCTTCCTCACTCAGATATAACCTCTAACTGCACTTCTATCCACTCAATAACACCTGTAACTTCCTCTTCCCTCACCTATATCGCCTTCTCTTCCTCACTCAGATATAACCTCAAACTACACTTCTATCCACTATAAGACCTGTACCCTCCTTTTCCCATACCTATAAACCCTTGTCTTCCTCACTCAGATATAACCTCTAACTACACTTCTATCCACTCTGACACCTGTACCCTCCTCCTCCCTTACCTATAGCCCCTTGTCTTCCTCACTCAGATATAACCTCTAACTACACTTCTATCCACTCTATAACTCCTGTAGCCTCCTCCCTTACCTATATCCCCTTGTCTTCCTCACTCAGATATAACCTCTAACTACACTTCTATCCACTATATAACTCTTGCAACATCCTCCTCCCTTGCCTATATCCCCTTGTCTTCCTCACTCAGATATAACCTCTAACTACACTTCTATCCACTCTATAACTCCTGTAACCTCCTCCCTTACCTATATCCCCTTGTCTTCCTCACTCAGATATAACCTCTAACTACACTTCTTTCCACTCTATAACCCCTGTAACCTATTCCTCCCTTACCTATACCCCTTGTCTTCCTCACTCATATATAACCTCTAACTACACTTCTATCCACTCTATAACACCTGCAACCTCCTCCCTTACCTATATCCCCTTGTCTTCCTCACTCAGATATAACCTCTAAATGCACTTCTATCCACTCTAAAACTCCTGTACTATCCTCCTCCCTCTATATCCCTTTGTCTTCCTCACTCAGATATAACCTCCAACTACACTTTTTTCCACTCTATAACTCCTATAATCTCCTCCTCCCTTACCTATATCCCCTTGTCTTCCTCACACAGATATAACCTCTAACTACACTTCTATCCACTCTGTAACTCCTATAACCTTCTCCACCCTTACCTATATCCCCTTGTTTCCCACACTCAGATATAACCTCTAACTACACTTCTATCCACTCTATAACTTCTGTAACCTCCTACTCCCTTACCTATATCCCCTTGTCTTCCTCACTCAAATATAACCTCTAACTACACTTCTATCCACTCTATAACGCATGTAACCTCCTACTCCCTTACCTATATCCCCTTGTCTTCCTCACTCATATATAACCTCTAACTACACTTCTATCCACTCTATAACCCATGTAACCTCCTACTCCCATACCTATATCCCTTTGTCTTACTCACTCAGATATAACCTCTAACTACACTTCTATCCACTCTATAACGCATGTAACCTCCTACTCCCTTACCTATATCCCCTTGTCTTCCTCACTCATATATAACCTCTAACTACACTTCCATCCACTCTATAACTCCTGTAACCTCCTCCCTTACATATACCCCCTTGTCTTCCTCAAGCAGATATAACCTCTAACTACACTTCTATCCACTCTATAAGTCCTGTAACCTCCTCCTCCCTTACCTATATCCCATTGTCTTCGTCACACAGATATAACCTGTAACTACACTTCCATCCACTCTATAACTCCTGTAACCTCCTCCCTTACATATACCCCTTTGTCTTCCTCACGCAGATATAACCTCTAACTGCACCTCCTCCTCCCTTAACTATATCCCTTTTCTTCCTTACACAGATATAACCTGTAACTACACTTCTATCTAGTGTGTAACTCCTGTAACCACCTCCTCCCTTACCTATCGCCCCTTGTCTTCCTCACACAGATATAACCTCTAACTACACTTCTATCCACTCTAAAACTCCTGTAACCCCCTCCTCCCTTACCTATATCCCCATGTCATCCTCTCAGATATAACCTCTATCTGAACATCTATCCACTCTAACTTATGTAACCTCCTCCTCCCTTACCTATAGCCCCTTGTCTTCCTCACTCAGATATAACCTCTAACTACACCTCCTCATCCCTTACCTATAGCCCCTTGTTTTCCTCACTCAGATATAACCTCTAACTACACCTCCTCCTCCCTTACCTATATCGCCTTGTCTTCCTCAATCAGATATAACCTCTAACTACACTTCTATCCACTCTATACCTCCTGTAACTTCCTCCTCCCTTACCTATATCCCCATGTCTTCCTCACTCAGACATAACCTCTAACTACACTTCTATCCACTCTGTATCTCCTGTAACCTCCTCCTCCCTTACCTGTAGGCCCTTGTCTTCCTCACTCAGATATACCATATAACTACACTTCTATCCACCCTATAACCTCCTCCTCCCTTACCTATATCCCCTTGTCTTCTTCACTCAGATATAACCTCTAACTACACTTCTATTCACTCTATAACTTCTGCAACCTCCTCCCTTACCTATATCCCCTTGTCTTCCTTACTCAAATATAACCTCTAATTACACTTCTATCCACTATATAACTCTTGCAATATCCTCCTCCCTTGCCTATATCCCCTTGTCTTCCTCTCGTAGATATAACGTCTAACTACACTTCTATCCACTCTATAAATCATGTAAACTTCACTCTTACCTATATCCCCTTGTCTTCCTCACTCAGATATAACCTCTAACTACACATCTAACCACTATATAACTCCTGTAACCTCCTCCCCTACCTATATCCCCTTGTCTTCATCACTCAGATATAACCTCTAACTACACTTTTATCCACTCTATAACATCCTCATCCCTTACTTATATCCCCTTGTCTTCCACACTCAGATATAACCTCTAATTACACTTCTATCCACTATATAACTCCTGCAACATCCTCCTCCCTTGCCTATATCCCCTTGTCTTCCTTTCGTAGATATAACCTCTAACTACACTTCTATCCACTCTATAAATCCTGCAACCTTCTCTTACCTATATCCCCTTGTCTTCCTCACTCAGATATAACCTCTAACTACACTTCTATTCACTCTATAACTTCTGTAACCTCCTCCCTTACCTATATCCCCTTGTCTTCCTCACTCAAATATAACCTCTAATTACACTTCTATCCACTATATAACTCCTGCAACATCCTCCTCCCTTGCCTATATCCCCTTGTCTTCCTTTCGTAGATATAACCTCTAACTACACTTCTATCTGCTCTATAAATCCTGCAACCTTCTCTCTTACCTATATCCCCTTGTCTTCCTCACTCAGATATAACCTCTAACTACACATCTAACCACTATATAACTCCTGTAACCGCCTCCCCTACCTATATCCCCTTGTCTTCATCACTCAGATATAACCTCTAACTACACTTTTATCCACTCTATAACTCCTGTAACCTCCTCCTCCATTACCTATATCCCCTTGTTTTCCTCACGCATATATAACCTCTAACTACACTTCTATCCACTCTATACCTCCTGTAACTTCCTCCTCCATTACCTGTAGGCCCTTGTCTTCCTCACTCAGGTATACCATATAACTACACTTCTATCCACCCTATAACCTCCTCCTCCCTTACCTATATCCCCTTGTCTTCTTCACTCAGATATAACCTCTAACTACACTTCTATTCACTCTATAACTTCTGTAACCTCCTCCCTTACCTATATCCCCTTGTCTTCCTTACTCAAATATAACCTCTAATTACACTTCTATCCACTATATAACTCTTGCAATATCCTCCTCCCTTGCCTATATCCCCTTGTCTTCCTCTTGTAGATATAACGTCTGACTACACTTCTATCCACTCTATAAATCATGTAAACTTCACTCTTACCTATATCCCCTTGTCTTCCTCACTCAGATATAACCTCTAACTACACTTTTATCCACTATATAACTCCTGTAACCTCCTCCTCCATTACCTATATCCCCTTGTTTTCCTCACGCATATATAACCTCTAACTACACTTCTATCCACTCCATAACTCCTGTAACCTTCTCCCTTACCTATATCCTCTTGTCTTCCTCACTCAGATGTAACCTCTAACTACACTTTTTTACACTCTTTAACTGCTGTAACCTCCTCCCTTTCCTATAGCCCCTTGTCTCCCTCACTCAGATATAACATCTAACTACACTTCTATACACTCTGTAACTCCTGTAACATCCTTCTCACTTACCTATATCCCCTTGTCTTCCTCACTCAGATATAACCTCTAACTACACTTCTATCCACTCTATAACTCCTGTACCATCCTCCTCTGTTACTTTATCCCCTTGTCTTCCTCACTCAGATATAACTTCTAACTATACTTCTATCCACTTTATAACCCCTGTAAACTCCTTCTTCCTTACCTATATCCCCTTGTCTTCCTCACTCAGATATAACCTCTAACGACATTTCTATCCACTCTATAACTCTTGTAACCTCCTCCTCCCTTATCTATATTCCCTTGTCTTTCTCACTCAGATATAACCTCTAACTACACCTTCTCCTCCCTTACCAGTATCCCCTTGTCTTCCTCACTGAGACATAACCTCTAACTACACTTCTATCCACTCTGTATCTCCTGTAACCACCTCCTCCCTTACCTGTAGCCCCTTGTCTTCCTCACTCAGATATACCCTATAACTACACTTCTATCCACCCTATAACCTCCTCCTCCCTTACCTATATCCCCTTGTCTTCCTCACTCAGATATAAACTCTAACTACACTTCTATTCACTCTATAACTTCTGTAACATCCTCCCTTACCTATATCCCCTTGTCTCTCCCCACTCCAAACATAACCCCACTACACTTCCATCCATATATAACTCTGCAACATCCTCCCTCAATATATCTAATTACACTTCTATCCACTATATAACTCTTGCAACATCCTCCTCCCTTGCCTATATCCTATTTGTCTTCCTCTCGTAGATATAACCTCTAACTACACTTCTATCCACACTATAAATCCTGTAAACTTCTCTCTTACCTATATCCCCTTGTCTTCCTCACTCAGATATAACCTCTAACTACACATCTATCCACTATATAATTCCTGTAACCTCCTCCTCCCTTATCTACATTCCCTTGTCTTTCTCGCTCAGATATAACCTCTAACTACACCTTCTCCTCCCTTACCAGTATCGCCTCGTCTTCCTCACTCATAGCTACCCTAACCACACTTCCCCATCACCCCAAGACCCTGTACCCTCCTCCTC
Organism: Protopterus annectens; assembly: GCF_019279795.1. Taxonomy (NCBI): domain Eukaryota; kingdom Metazoa; phylum Chordata; order Ceratodontiformes; family Protopteridae; genus Protopterus; species Protopterus annectens. The sequence goes on along the minus strand of NW_025048978.1, from coordinate 32,282 downwards.
CCTACCCATAAACCCTGTCTCCCCACCAGATAACACCTAATTACACTTCATCCAACATCCCTTCCTATATCATCCTGTCTCCTTACCTATATCCCTTGTCTTCCTCACTCAGATATAACCTCTAACTACACTTCTATCCACTCTTCCTGTAACCCTGTAACCTCCTCCCTTACCTATAAACCCTTGTCTTCCTCACTCAGATATAACCTCTAATTACACTTCTATCCAACATCCTCCTCCCTTGCCTATATCCCCTTGTCTTCCAATCATAGATATAACTTCTAACTACACTTCTATCCACTCTATAGATCCTGTAACCTTCTCTCTTACCTATATCCCCTTGTCTTCCTCACTCAGATATAACCTCTAACTACACATCTATCCACTATATAACTCCTGTAATCTCCTCCCTTACCTATATCCCCTTGTCTTCCTCACTCAGATATAACCTCTAACTACACTTCTATCCACTCTAAGACCTGTACCCTCCTCCTCCCTTACCTATAAACCCTTGTCTTCCTCACTCAGATATAACCTCTAACTACACTTCTATCCAGTCTATAACTCCTGTAAGCTCCTCCTCCCTTACCTATAGCCCCTTGTCTTCCTTACTCAGATATAACCTCCAAATACACTTCTACCCACTCTATAACTCCTGTAAGCTCCTCCTCCCTTACCTATATCCCCTTGTCTTCCTCACTCAAATATAACCTCTAATTACACTTCTATCCACTATATAACTCTTGCAACATCCTCCTCCCTTGCCTATATCCCCTTGTCTTCCTCTCGTAGATATAACCTCTAACTACACTTCTATCCACTCTATAAATCCTGTAACCTTCTCTCTTACCTATATCCCCTTGTCTTCCTCACTCAGATATAACCTCTAACTACACATCTATCCACTATATAACTCCTGTAACCTCCTCCCTTACCTATATCCCCTTGTCTTCCTCACTCAGATATAACCTCTAACTACACTTCTATCCACCCTATAACCTCCTCCTCCCTTACCTATATCCCCTTGTCTTCCTCACTCAGATATAACCTCTAGCTACACTTTTTTACACTCTTTAACTGCTGTAACCTCCTCCCTTACCTATATCCTCTTGTCTTCCTCACTCAGATGGAACCTCTAGCTACACTTTTTTACACTCTTTAACTGCTGTAACCTCCTCCCTTACCTATATCCCCTTGTCTTCCTCACTCAGATATAACCTCTAACTACACATCTATCCACTCTATAACTCTTGTAACCTCCTCCTCCCTTATCTATATTCTCTTGTCTTTCCCACTCAGATATAACCTCCTACTACACCTTCTCCTCATTTACCAGTATCCCCTCGTCTTCCTCACTCAGATGTAACCTCTAACTACACTTCGATCCACTCTAAGACCTGTACCCTCCTCCTCCCTTACCTATATCCCATTGTCTTCCTCACTCAGATATAATCTCTAACTACACTTCTATCCACTCTATAACTCCTGTAAGCTCCTCCTCCCTTACCTATAGCCCCTTGTCTTCCTCACTCAGATATAACCTCTAACTACACTTCTATCCACTCTATAAATCCTGTAACTTTCTCCCTTACCTATATCCCCTTGTCTTCCTCTCTCAGATATAACCTCTAATTACACTTCTATCCACCTTATAACCTCCTCCTCCCTTACCTATACCCCTTGTCTTCCTCACTCAGATATACCCTCTAACTACACTTCTATTCACTCTATAACTTATGTAACATCCTCCCTTACCTATATCTCCTTGTCTTCCTCACTCAAATATAACCTCTAATTACACTTCTATCCACTATAGAACTCTTGCAACATTCTCCTCCCTTGCCTATATCCCCTTGTCTTCCTCTCGTAGATATAACCTCTAACTACACTTCTATCCACTCTATAAATCCTGTAACATTCTCTCTTACCTATATCCCCTTGTCTTCCTCACTCAGATATAACAATGCTAGCACAACCAATTCCAAAACTACAACTTCCTTTAGCCTCCAACCAGTCCCTACTCAACTCATCAAGACCCTACTTAGGAAACTAAGACCAACCACCCTGGCTGCTGACCTCCTTCCAGCTGACTACTTACAAAAAGCTGCAGAAGCAATTGCATACCCTATCTCCATCCTTATTAACCGATCCATATCAGAAGCCATAATCCCTGACATATGGAAAATCTCACATGTCATACCACTTCACAAAGGGGGCAGTTCCACTGAACTGTCTAACTACAGGCACATTGCCATCTTGTCTCCACTAGCTAAGATCATGGAGAAGTGTGTACATATTCAGCTCATGAAATATCTCACACAAAACAAACTTTTATCCAAATCACAATATGGCTTTAGGCCCAATCACAGCACCACTACAGCCCTTCTCTCTTTCTCAGAAACTATAAATCAAAATCGTAACAACAACGTACTGTCCTTTGCTCTCTTCCTAGACCTGTCCAAGGCCTTTGACACGGTGGACCACAAAATGCTAATGAACTGCCTGGAGGCCAACAACTTAAACAAACTGACCCTCCAATGGTTTGAGTCCTACCTACAATGCAGGAAACAGGCTGTACTGTGGGAGGGTAAACTCTCCTCACACCTCTCCATCAGACTAGGAGTACCCCAAGGCTCAATACTAGGTCCCCTTCTGTTCTCCATCTTTATAAATGAACTTAGCACAACCATACCAGAGGCTACCTGCATTCAATATGCAGATGACTCAACCTTGATCTGCACTGCCTCCACCCCAGCCGAACTTACCAAAATAACACAAAGCACCTTCAACAAGGTAGAAAACTGGCTGCTAAACCAACGCCTAATACTAAATCCCAATAAAACTAAACTACTTCTCTTTACCCCAACACACAGGACCACCTCACCCCTGTTCAATATAACAGCTAATAATGGTACCATCATCACCCCAGTTACTCAAACTAAACTATTGGGTGTCATGATCGACTGCAACCTCAGATTTGATGCACACATCAATCAAATGATAAAAACTACCAATAAAAAACTTGGTAGTCTGTTCAGGATCAAAGCATACCTCACCCCGCAAGCTAGAATAACAATTGCCCACTCCCACCTCCTATCTAGCCTTCTCTATGCCTCTCCTCTATTCTCCCACCTGAATAAAACCAATCTTAAAAAACTGTCTTCTTGCTACAACCAAATCGCCAGATTTGCTACTGACTCACCCTACCGTACCCACCATTGCCAGAACCTGAAACTCCTGGGCTGGTTGGAACTACCCCACCTCCTACAGCTCAACCAACTCAAAGTCGCCCATAAAATCCTCCACCAACCGGACACTACCCCAGCCCTAAGAAACATAATCTGCCCCTACAATAACAGTCGCCCACTATGCTCATCTACCAAACTCCTAGTACTTACAATCAAATCCAACCATGCTGCAGGTGACTCCCTCTTCACCAACTCTGTCGGTAAAAACTGGAACTCACTACCTACTGACATTACCAAAGAATCTTCTCCAACCATATTTAAACATAAACTTATGTCACCTCAAGTCACACTGGATATGCCCCTGTTCCAACCCAGACTAAGACTTCACACTTCCCTCCAACACACTCTGCTCAGCTACTCCCCCTCATTTAATTAATGAGATCCTTTATGACTGCATCTCCAACTATTGTTATCCTCGACCTCCATTGTCAATAAGAAAAGTATGCCACTGGCCTCACGGAAGAATGCATATACTATGTCTACAATCAACTTGTATTGTAACCACAATTTAGTGGATTGTCTGTTTTGTTATATCTATGTACTATGTCTACAATCTTATTCTATGTAACCTCTATTAGTTGAACATTTATTTGTAATGTCTATTTTTTATCTTAATTTGTATCTTTGGAGCTTTTCTCCCCGGGACTCCGCTGAAAATGGACATGTATCCAGCCGGACCATCCCAGTTAACAAATGTAAAATAAATCAATAAATAAATAACCTCTAACTACACATCTATCCACTATATAACTCCTGTAACCTCCTCCCATACCTATATCCCCTTGTCCTCCTCACTCAGATATAACCTCTAACTACACTTCTATCCACTCTAAGACCTGTACCCTCCTCCTGCCTTACCTATAAACCCTTGCCTTCCTCATTCAGATATAACCTCTAACTACACCTCTATCCACTCTAAGACCTGTACCCTCCACCTGCCTTACCTATAAACCATTGCCTTCCTCATTCAGATATAACCTCTAACTACACTTCTATCCCCTCTATAACACTTGTAACATCCTCCCTTACCTATATCCCCTTGTCTTCCTCCCTATAACCCCTTGTCTACCTCACTGAGATATAACCTCTAACTACACTTCTATCCACTCTAAAACTCCTGTAACATCCTCCTCCCTTATTCATATCCCCATGTCGTCCTCTCAGATATAACCTCTATCTGCACATCTATCCACTCTAACTTATGTAACGTCCTCCTCCCTTACCTATAGCCCCTTGTCTTCCTTATGCAGATATAACCTCTAACTACACTTCTATCCACTCTATACCACCTGTACCTCCTCCCTTACCTATATCCCCTTGTCTTCCTCACTCAAATATAACCTCTAACTATATTCTTATCCACTCTATAACATTTGTAACCTCCTCCTCCCTTACCTATCGCCCCTTGTTTTCCTCACTCAGATATAACCTCTAACTACATCTCTTCCTCCCTTACCTATATCCCCTTGTCTTCCTCACTTAGATATAACGTCTAACTACACTTCTATCCACTCTATAACTCCTGTACCCTCCTCCTCCCTTACCTATATCCGCATGTCTTCCTCACTCATACATAACCTCTAACTACACTTCTATCCACACTGTATCTCCTGTAACCTCCTCCTCCCTTACCTGTAGCCCCTTGTCTTCCTCACTCATATATACCCTATAACTACACTTCTATCCACCTATAACCTCCTCCTCCCTTACCTATACCCCCTTGTCTTCCTCACTCAGATATAACCTCTAACTACACTTCTATTCACTCTATAACTTCTGTAACCTCCTCCCTTACCTATATCTCCTTGTCTTCCTCACTCAAATATAACCTCTAATTACACTTCTATCCACTATATAACTCTTGCAACATCCTCCTCCCTTGCCTATATCCCCTTGTCTTCCTCTCGTAGATATAACCTCTAACTACACTTCTATCCACTCTATAAATCCTGTAACCTTCTCTCTTACCTATATCCCCTTGTCTTCCTCACTCAGATATAACCTCTAACTACACTTTTATTCACTCTATAACTCCTGTAACCTCCTTCTTTACCTATATCCCCTTCTCTTCCTCACTCAGATATAACATTTAACTACACTTTTATCCACTCTATATCTCCTGTAACCTCCTCCTCCATTACCTATAGCCCCTTGTCTTCCTCACTCAGGTATAACCTCTAATTACACTTTTATCCACTCTATAACCCCTGTAACCTCCTCCTCCATTACCTATGTCCCCTTGTTTTCCTCACGCATATATAACCTCTAACTACACTTCTATCCACTCCATAACTCCTGTAACCTTCTCCCTTACCTATATCCTCTTGTCTTCCTCACTCAGATGTAACCTCTAACTACACTTTTTTACACTCTTTAACTGCTGTAACCTCCTCCCTTTCCTATAGGCCCTTGTCTTCCTCACTCAGATATAACCTCTAACTACACTTCTATACACTTTATAACTCCTGTAAACTCCTCCTCCCTTACCTATATCACCTTGTCTTCCTCACTCAGATATAACCTCTAACGACATTTCTATCCCCTCTATAACTCTTGTAACCTCTTCCTACCTTATCTATATTATCTTGTCTTTCTCACTCAGAGATAACCTCTAACTACACTTTCTCCTCCCTTACCAGTATCCCCTTGTCTTCCTCACTCAGATATAACCTCTAACTACACTTCTATCCACTCTGACACTTGTATCCTCCTCCTCCCTTACCTATAGCCCCTTGTCTTCCTCACTCAGATATAACCTCTAACTACACTTCTACCCACTGTATAACTCCTGGAAGCTCCTCCTCCCTTACCTATAGCCCCTTGTCTTCCTCACTCCGATATAACCTCTAACTACACTTCTACCCACTCTATAACTACTGTAAGCTCCTCCTCCCTTACCTATATCCCCTTGTCTTCCTCATTCAAATATAACCTCTAATTACACTTCTATCCACTATATAACTCTTGCAACATCCTCCTCCCTTGCCTATATCCCCTTGTCTTCCTCTGGTAGATATAACCTCTAACTACACTTCTATCCACTCTATAAAACCTGTAACCTTCTCTCTTACCTATATCTCCTTGCCTTCCTCACTCAGATATACCCTCTAACTACACTTCTATTCACTCTATAACTTCTGTAACCTCCTCCCGTACCTATATCTCCTTGTCTTCCTCACTCAAATATAACCTCTAATTACACTTCTATCCACTATAGAACTCTTGCAACATCCTCCTCCCTTGCCTATATCCCCTTGTATTCCTCTCGTAGATATAACCTCTAACTACACTTCTATTCACTCTATAACTTCTGTAACCTCCTCCCGTACCTATATCTCCTTGTCTTCCTCACTCAAATATAACCTCTAATTACACTTCTATCCACTATATAACTCTTGCAACATCCTCCTCCCTTGCCTATATCCCCTTCTCTTCCTCTCGTAGATATAACCTCTAACTACACTTCTATCTACTCTATAGATCCTGTAACCTTCTCTCTTACCTATATCCCCTTGTCTTCCCCACTCAGATATAACCTCTAACTACACATCTATCCACTATATAACTCCTGTAACCTCCTCCCTTACCTATATCCCCTTGTCTTCCTCACTCAGGTATAACCTCTATATAACTCCTGTAACCTCCTCCCTTACCTATATCCCCTTGTCTTCCTCACTCAGATATAACCTCTATATAACTCCTGTAACCTCCTCCCTTACCTATATCCCCTTGTCTTCCTCACTCAGATATAACCTCAACTACATTTCTATCGATTCTAAGACCTATACCCTCCTCCTCCCTTACCTATAAACCCTTGTCTTCCTCACTCAGATATAACCTCTAACTACACCTCTATCCACTCTAAGACCTGTACCCTCCTCCTGTCTTACCTATAGCCCCTTGTCTTCCTCACTCAGATATAACCTCTAACTACACTTCTACCCACGCTATAACTCCTGTAAGGTCCTCCTCCCTTACCTATAGCCCCTTGTCTTCCTCACTCAGATATAACCACTAACTACACTTCTATCCACTCTATAACTCCAGTAAGATCCTCCTCCCTTACCAATATCCCCTTGTCTTCCTCACTCAAATATAATTAGAAGTTATGTACCTACCATAACATTCCATGTTAGTTGTCTTCTCTCGCCTTCTTTCCTGCTGGATGGGTTCGGAGCCGATCCTCGGCTCCGACTCGGCACTTGCTAAGCTCAAGAGTCACTTTTACCAGCTCGAGGCAGCCCCATATCCCATGATGCAAGGTGGTAATTACCCAGATCTCGTTTGGTATCTAGAGGAAAAACTGCCTATAAAACTTTCCACCAAGGAAAGAGGAACAACTAACCTAAAAAGGCTGTAAAGGGAAACCAGGTAATCAAGGTCAAGAACTAACTGGTGTCCAAAGAAGAAGAATCTTCCAGAGAAATAGGGAGATCAAGGTCTGTCCAGGCTAGGGGGACAGGAGGGAGGGACGCAAGAAAGAAGACAGAGAAGACAACTAACATGGAACGCTATGGTAGGTACATAACTTCTAAATGTTAAGTTGTCAATCTCGCCTTCATTCTGCTGGATGGGACCGTCCCTAGCACCTCTATCCTGGGTGGCTCAATGGAACAGACTCTTGAGAACTGTGGAACCAAAGCTTGCCCTGTCCCTGGAGGCCAAATCCAATTTGTAATGAGAAACGAAGGTATGAGGAGTGGCCCAAGTGGCTGCTGCACAAATAGTATCTAAAGGTAGCCTAGCCTGAAAAGCTGTAGAAGTGGCTAGGCCTCTTGTGGAATGTGCTTTAGGTTTTGAGCTCAGTTGTTTGCCCCTAAGCTGATAAATGTCAGAAATGGTGGAAGATAGCCATCTGGATAAGGTCACTTTAGAAACAGGGAGACCTTTTTTTATTTTCAGCATAAGAAAGGAAGAGCTGATCAGATTTCCTAAATTGCTTCGTTCTGTCCAAGTAATATCTGAGTTGGCGGTGAACATCTAGGTAATGTAATTTTTGTTCTGCCCTGTTAGAATAATTTGGAAAAAATACAGGAAGATCAATGGATTGGTTTAAATTTGTCTTAGAAGCAGCCTTGGGGAAAAAGGATGGATTGGTTCTCAAGGATACTCTGTCCTTGTGGAAGACCAGATAAGGGGGACGAACAGAGATGGCATGAAGTTCCGACACTCTTCTAGCCGAGGTAATGGCGACAAGAAAAAGTGTCTTCCAAGAAAGAAACTTTAATGAACATGAAGCAGCCGGCTCGAAAGGGGGGAGTATCAAGGATGTCAGCGCTAAATTTAGGTCCCACTGTGGTGGAGGATCTCTAACAGGGGGTTTAAGAAGGAACACTCCTTTGAGAAAGGCTTTACAAAGTTTGTGGGACATAATGTTGTGGTCTGCAAACCCGACATGGAAATTCGAGATTGCTGCCAACTGAACTTTGACTGTGGAAGACGAAGAACCTGAGTGAAAAATTTCCGCTAGAAAATCCAAGACCGACTGAATAGGGGCAGTAAAGGGGTCTATGTTCTTAGATTTTGCCCAAAAGGAGAAGCGTTTCCACTTGCTAGAGTAAATCCTCCTGGAAGAGGACTTAAGAGAAGCTACTAGGATATCTCTAACGGGGTTAGAAATCATAGGAAGCCTGGCTAAGGAAGGAAGTGGAGCAACCAAGCTGTGAGGTTGAGGGAAGGAACGGACCGGTGCAGTTGACCCGACTGGTGGGTCAGAAGATCTGGAACTGGGTCCAGATGCCAAGGCTGCACCAAAAGATGGCGATGAAGGAACGGGAACCAAATTTGTCAAGGCCAGTAAGGGGCAATGAGAATCATTTTGACTCTCAAGACGGTAGCTTTCTGGAGTACTTGTGGTATCAAAGGAAAGGGAGGAAAGGTATAAAGGAGTCCCCGGGGCCAATCTTGGGTAAGAGCGTCTCTGAGGGGATGGCCCGCAAGTGGGAAGAGAGAGAAGAAGTCTGGGCATTTGCTGTTTTGAGGTGTGGCAAAAAGATCGCAGCATGGGCGGCCCCACTTCTGAAAAATCTCCTCCACTATGGATTGGTTGAGAGACCACTCGTGAGGCATGAGTATAGCTCTGCTCAATCTGTCTGCTACTATGTTGGTTTTCCCGGGGATATGCGTTGCTACCAGAAACCGATGAGAGGAGATTGCCCATTGCCAAAGTCTGAGAGCTTCTCGACACAAGGGGTAGGACTTGGTTCCGCCCTGCTTGTTGATGTACCACACAACGGACATGTTGTCCATGTGAACTGCAATAGTCCCTAAAGGAAGAAAGTCGTTGAGGGCTTGCAACGTTAAAAGCACTGCTCTCATCTCTAGGACATTTATGTGCAGGTGGTATTCGAACGGTTGTCACGTGCCATGAACCATCCTGCCCTGATAATGCCCCCCCCCCCCCACCCGTTCAGGGAGGCATCCGAAGTGACTGTGGCTACCGGGGCCGGGGGAACAAATGGTCTGCCCTGATGGACTAGAGGAGAGGAAGTCCACCAGGATAGATGGCTGTTGCAGGTTTGTGTCACCAGGATCTTGTGACGCATGGGAAGCTGCTGGAAGGACCATTGGGTGAACAACATCCATTGTAGGAGACACATGTAAAAACGGGCCAGAGGAAGTGTGATGGCAGCTGCCATGAGGCCCAACACTTTCAGGACCAACCTGGCTTGTACCCTTTTGCTGGATAGGATGATCCGAACGTGGTTTTGGATATCTAGGATTCTCTGACTTGTTAGGTTTGCTGACATCCGAGTAGTGTCTAGATATGCGCCTATAAAGGTAACAGATTGGCAGGGCGATAAGGAAGACTTTTTGAAGTTGACTGAAATTCCTAACTGACCGCAGAGACGTAGAGTGTAATCTCTGGCTTGGAGAAGTTGATGCCTGGTGGTGGCTGAGAGGAGCCAGTCGTCGAGATACGGAAACACCTGGAATCCTTGATGTCTCAGGTGAGCCGTGACCACTGCCATGCATTTGGTGAACACTCTGGGGGCTGTAGTGAGACCAAAGGGCAGAGCTCTGAATTGAAAATGACTGGTCCCCAGCCGAAAGCGGAGAAAACTTCTGGAGCGTCTGTGGATTTTTATATGATAGTACGCATCCTGAAGGTCTATGGAGCACATCCAGTTGTCTTTGCCCAGAAAGGGCAAAATCGATTGGTGTGTGACCATCCGAAATCTTGTCTTTTTGACAGACTTGTTGAGCCTGCTGAGGTCTAATATTGGTCTCCAGTCTCCGCCTTTTGGGGACCAAAAAGAACCTTGAGTAGATTCCGGACCCTAAATGATCTGTTGGTACTGGCTAGATGGCCCTTTTTTTAGAAGCTTTGAAACCTCTAGTTTTGCAATTTCCCTTAGACCGGGTGGAACGTCTAGAAGGGAACCTTTTTGAGGGAAGGGGCTTTCCTCGAAAGGAATCTTGTAACCCTCGGATATGATCGACTGTACCCATTTGTCTTGAGAGAGGGAAAACCAGGCTTCTGGGTACAGCGACAATCTCCCCCCGACTGCCTCCAAGGGTGGACAGTCGAGCAACACCTCAGGGATGCTGGAAGGGCTTGTCAGAGAGAGGCTCTCTGCTGCCCTGGTTCTGTGGACCTCCTCTGCCCCTAGGGCGGCGTCTATTGTTATTACCCCCTCTGCCTCTGGGGGTAAATTGACCACGTGCATCAGGTGTGACTCCCTGAGATTTTCGGAACCACATTTTCCCTCCCTTCTGACCTTTGGGATAGGGTCTAGAAGGGGTGGAGAAACGGACTCCTACGGCAGAAAGAGTCTTGCCGTCTTGCTCGCACCTGGTCAAAGTGTCCTTCACTTGAGGGCCAAACAATGTTGTCCCATCGAAGGGAGAGTTTGTGAAGGACGCCTTAAAGGGGTCTGCAAAATTACAGAGCCGCATCCAGGACTGACGTCTGAGAGCCACTCCTGTGCCTGCAGCTCTACTTGCCCCATCGGCTGCATAAGAAATGAGCCGCATGGAGGAGTTGGTTATGGAATTAAGGATTCCCAGCTGAGAGGCAATATTTTCTTGAGCCCCTGCCGCTGACGGATCCTGTACTACTTCACCCAATTCTTTGAGGATGTCTCTCTGAAGTCTGGTGAAGTGACACAAATAATTCAGCGAACGCATAGCAAAGGTCGCTGAGGAAAACATCCGCTTGCCATACCTGTCCATGGACCTAGATTCCTTGTTAGGAGGATGGACTGGCACGGAAGGATCTGCAAGTTCCTTTTTGGTGGCGGCCGCCACCACCATGGCATCAACCGGGACACCCTTAGTAAGAAACTGCTTTTCAGCGGGGGCCGTAATAAACTTTGATGGTCTCCTGGGGACTGGTTCCACCGAATCAGAAGATAGGTTCATAGGTTCATACTAGGCTATCTGCCCAAGGGCATTTATAAGCCTAGCCCATAGTTATGTGGCTTTCGCCACCCCTTTAGTTTGAAGAAAACTATGCCTATTATTTTGCTGTGCCTCTTGTCAAGCAGTGACACTGAAGTAATCCCTGGGGTATATCTGCGATCTCCCATCCATTGGTCAAGATTCCTCTTGAACAAGGCCAGCGAGGTGCTTTGCCTCACATGTACCGGGATTTTGTTCCACAGCATAGGGAGTCTCTGGGTGATGAATCTGTCCCTCCAGCATGTTCTATTAATAACCATGTCAAGGTTTAAGTCTCCCGCCCTTGTGGTTCTGAGGGATCTAGATTTTTTGAGGTGGAGCATATTCATCAAATCTGGGTTTGACATGGCCTTATATGTCAGGCACAGGTCACCTCTGAGCAAGCGGTATGCGACTGAATAGAGCTGGAGTTCTTTCAGTCTGGCAGCATAAGACATATTTTTGAGATCCTTTATCCTTTTGGTGAGGAACTTTTGGGGCCTTTCCAGCTGCTGCAGGTGTCGGGTCAGATACATTCCGAATGGGGCATTGTACTCAATCATAGGTCTAATGAGTGATGAGTACAGGGGGACGATGACCTCCCTAGATCTAGATGTGAATCCTTTCATGATCAGGTGGGCAATGTAGAAGGTTTTCCTAACTACTTTGGCAACATGAGTGTCAAACGAAAGATTACTGTCAAGCTGGGTCCCCAGATCCCTGATGACTTCTGTGCTCAGTGGATTGCCACCTATATGGTAGCTAAGGGTAACCTTGTTTTTCCCGAAGGGTATGACTATGCATTTCTTGGCGTTTAACTTTAGGCCATGGCTCAGGCACCAGTTATCCATTTCTGTGAGGCCCTTCTGAAGGATATCTGTGTCAGATGTGTTTTCGACTATGGCGCCCAGTTTGCAGTCATCTGCAAACTTTGTCAGCCATAACCCTCCTGTGTTTGCTTGTACTTCAGAAAAGTAGATGCCGAACAAGAGTGGTCCCAGGACTGAGCCCTGTGGGACACCACTTGTGACAGGCTTTGAGTCTGACATGGCGCCAGCAACTCTGACCCTGTGGGTTCTGTCACTTAGCCAGTTTGCAACCCATCTTGTGATGTACAGGTTTACATTTAAGCCGATGAGTTTTTCGATGATACCTGAGTGGGGTATTGTGTCGAAGGCCTTTGCCAGGTCGAGGTAGGCTGTATGGACTACCTTGCCCTCATCAATGGCCTTGGTGACTGTTTCGAAAAAGTCAACCAAGTTTAAGAGGCATGATCTGCCTTTGACAAAGCCAAACTGGGATGGATCCAAGGTCTGCAAGTTCCCTATGTCTTTATTTATGAGTTCCATTATGATCCTCTCCATGGCTTTGCAGATAAGGCTTGTCAAGCTAATGGGACGGTAATTTCCAGGGTCGGTGGAGGCACCGCCCTTATGAAGTGGGACCACAGTCGCTGTGCGCCACTCCTTGGGTACGTACCCTGAGGTGAGGTTAAGATTAAACAGCTGTCCTAACTGCGGGTTTAATTCCTCATTGAGTTCGTGGAGCACACAGCCGGGGACAGCATCCAGTCCCATGGATGCTGTGTTTTTTGCCTTGGAGAGAGCAGTTCTCACCTGGGCGTTGGAGATGTTTGGGGGGCTACAATCCTCTGGTATATATATCTCTCCTTTTGGGGTGGAGGGGGAGAAGTTTGCACTGAACCTGTCAGCCAGTATGTTGGCAATGTGTGTAGGTTCAGTAATCTTCACATCATTTTGAACTAATTCCGAGCATATCTGGGAGTTTCCTCCTAGGTTTCTAACATAGCTAAAGAAGGCCTTATGATTGTCTTTTGAGTCCTTGGCAATTTTTCTCTCAAAATTTGCCTTGGATGATTTTATGAGAGCTCTTAGTTTTTACTTATAATGATCAAAGGTGTCTTACCTTTCAAGGATTTTGCTCTATCTTGTAGTAGCTTCCTTTTGTTGTAGAGCTTGTTTATGGCTGGGGTCCACCAGACTGGACGCTTGCCTTTGGTACAAAGAGTCTTAGTTTTGTTTGGGATTGCCTGATCCATGCAGTCCTGTAGGTGCTGGTAGAAGGCATTTGTAAGTGATTCAGCGGTTTGAGTAATGTTTACCACTGGCTCAGGGGCCTTAAAGGAGACCACACTAGTTTTTAGAAGTGTGAAGTCGGCTTTTGAGAAGTTTTTCACTGTGGTCTGTTTTATTTCAGGTGGGGGCGGGATGAGGACCTCCAGCGAGATTAGTTTATGATCTGATCTCACCTGTGAGGGGTATACTTCCGGTGTTGAACATTGTGATCCCATGTTCGTGATGATGAGATCAAGTATGTTTTCTCCTCTTGTGGGGATGGTGACTAGTTGTTCCATGGCATTTGAGTTTATGAACTCCAGGAACCTTTGCGCTAGAGTGTTTGGGCTTGAATAGTGTTCCCAGTCTATATTAGGGTAGTTGAAATCACCTAGTATGATGGTGTTTGGAGATACATTTATCCCCTCCAGTGTTTTCAGGAAGGCCATGTGAGGTTCCTGAGTTTGAGAGGGTGGCCTGTAACATGCTACAAATTGCAGAGCAGTCTTGCCTATGGTTAATTGCACCTGGATGGTCTCCGATGCATCGTGCGTTGCCACCAACCTTGAGGTGTGTGTGTCCTTTATGAATATGGACACCCCCCTCCTTTCTTGGTGTTGTCCGATTTTGGGGCGGAACGCATGATATGAGGTGAAACCTGATAGTACTGGGGTGCTCTCAGGAGCCTTGAACCAGGTTTCTGTCACAGCACAAACATCAATGTTCTCCATACTGAGAAGGGCCTCGAGTGCGTGCATCTTGAGATTGAGACTTCTGGCATTGAGCAGCATTACCCTTAGTTTTTTTCCTTTTTTGTGTTCCAGGGTGGTAGGTTTAGAATTTGAGCTTTGCCTAAAAAAGGCACTATGGGGGTGGCAAGAGCCTTTGCCAATATCCGGAAGCCCAGGGGTGACAGGTGCAAGCCATCCCTTGCGAAGCAGCGTGGCTTGTCCAGCATGTCATCCCAGGCAGACAGACATTGGATCCCCTTTGAATGACACCAAAATTTAAGCCAATTATTAAAGCTGATCATCTTATCACTGTATTGTGGCATCATTCTAGGTGAAGGTAGGATACTGCTCAAGGTCAGTGTCATACCTGCCTGGGCTACATTATCAGAGAGCTCCTCTATGTCTCTTTTCATGTAGTCCAAGGAGGTACGTCTCAGGTCGTTCACACCAGTGGACAATGACAGAGTCGTACTTGTAACTGCTGTTGAGAGACCTGAGTGCTTGCATTATGTGGTGGATTCTAGCGCCCGACAGGCAGCTTACTGTGACCTTCTCCTTACTCAATCTGGTGAGCGGGACGTCAGTGTGTCTGACTATGGAGTCACCAATGACGAGTGTGTCTGGCATTGTGTTTGGCCTTAAGGGCTGTGACTGTTTGGCACACTGACTATGTGGTCTATGTGTTGAATGTATTGTGTCCTGAGGTGGCAGATGTTTGGGTGTCTGCTTTGGTGGCCTCTGCTGTTTTGGTAGATTTTTGATCAGAGCCTCCAAGTATGTCTTTGTGTATTTATGTGTATGATTTGAAGTATTGATAGTACTATGTGAGACTGGGTTTGTGGTGTGTGAGGTTACCTTCTCCTCCTGTCTGGTCTTGCCAGTCCTGTGTTGAGAGAGCTCAGCCTCCAGTTTGGCTATATAGTTGCATCTCTCGCATGTATTTGTGTTTTGTGGAAGAAGGAGAGGGTTGTCCGTGTACATGAGGCAATTGTAACATTGCCTCAATATTCTCAGATTCACCAGCTGAACAGGAGAGGACACTAGCAACTGATCCCTCGACATGCTAGAAGGAATAGACAAGGACTTTGAAAAGACTCCGGGGATGTGGGTGATCGAAAGGATTTTGGCTAGTGGGGTACTATGTATAATAAAAGTGCTATATCAAAGTAAAAAAATACTTTAGGAGCAAGTGCTAGTCTTTACAGATAAAGAATAGTCTACTTAAGAATAAGTAGAGCTGAACTTTCTAGATATAGAATACACTGGTTTGATCAGCAGTACAGTTCAAGGAAGGCTGTTTTAAGGGAAAATTTGAAGAGTGGAATTTAGGCAGCCCGAATAGTTTAACCTTGATTAACCGCCGCTGCTCTTGTGTGCTCCTGTAGCAACTCCGCGCTAAAGCCCGCCAAAGCGTGCTTTATTGCAGGGGGCTGGAAAAGACAGGAAATGACCCAAAATGGCCAATAAACTACAGGTTACTGCTTTAAACCACTCCTCTGAGGACAAACAGGCAGCTCAGTACTCCCCACCCTCACTGGTGAGTAAAGAAACTTCCCCCTGACCAAACAAGGAAAATGGAGAAACACAGGAACCAAGACAAAGCCCAGGGATCAGCAAAATCTGATCACTGGAACAAACTATTAGGAAAGTATGGAAAACAAGAGTATTTTTTTTTTTTCAAGTTTTTTTTCAAATAGGCAGAAAATACAATAAATGCTGTGTTTTTCGACTAATTGCTATCAAAAGCTAGTACACTTGAGTGTATTAGCCTGTTGTTTAACTTTTAAGCAAAACTTAAACAAGCAAGTGCAACAAACAATTCAAGCTATTAAAACAGTGAAAACAGGTAATAACAGAATAAAACAGGCAGAAATAGTAGTCGAAAGGCTTAAAAAGTCGAAAATGCAGAAAAAAATACTTAGAATCTGGAAAGATGCCCATGCCTTTTGAGCTATGACTTCCATGAGGGGGTCGAAAGGCGGAGACACCCAGGAGGTGGAGGGTCGAGATCCAAAAGCCTCCAGGTATACCGATTCATCCTCGGAGGGATTAATGGAGGGCCAGTTCCCCCTCTATTTCAGGAGTTCAAGGATGTCTGAAAAGGAGACATCCTCAGAGGGAGATCTTGGGGACACCTCCGACTCATCTAAATCGGTATCTGATGTTGTAGACTCAGGAGAGTCTAAGTGCTTCCTCTTGCAGGTCCTCTTACGCGGGGGTTCACCTGAAGGATCAGGAGAAACCTCGGAAGAGGAAGTTCTTCCCAATGGGGAGACCTGGGGCGATGGATCTCTGGGTCCGGGAGCAAGAGAGCGGGAAGAGGCATCTACAGGCACCATAGAGGGAGGAGCTAAAAGAACCGACTGCTGACTAAGCTCCGGGGCTAGCACACTCCTCATCATCTCGAAGGCTCCCCTCCCAGGGAGGGCCGAGAGATCCCGCTCCGAAGAAACAGGGATCCCTGGTCCCACCGAAAGGGAAGGCTCCCAAGCAGATGTCGGGGCCGAGCTCACCAAGGCCGAAGCTCCGAGAGGGAGAACGGGGTCAGACAGGGGTCCGATGCCACTCACCCCCTCGGAGCCGACCAGGGAAGCCCGACGCCCGGATCCCTCCAAGGAAGGTCGCAAGGAGGAGATAGAAGTCGAGGACGACGGAGCCGAAAGGTGTGGTATCGGCTCTGAAGCAGCAACAGTCACGGTACCAATAAGCTCCGGCTCCGAACTCTGTAGGAGAGTAGAAGGAGGAATTTCAGGAGGGTGTAGAATAGCGGTCGTCTGTTGAGACGGGCTATGGAGCATCTGGGCTAGTGCCTGTGATTTCAATAGCCTACTGACCACTCTCTCTAAGTCATGGTCTGAGAGCCTGGAAGACCTCGATGATCGGCTCCGATGGCTCCACTCCGAAAGCAAGGGGGAGGCTGGAGCCGAGTGTATAGATTCCAATGAAGGAGATCTAGACCTCTTTTTTGACGGAGCCATCGGAGCCGAAGAACGTTCGGCTCCAGGCGGAGCCGACAACTTGTTGGCTCCGAGCGGTGACAAAGATATCTCGGCTCCAGCCGGAGCCGAGACATGCGTCGACGCAAGGGTGTCTGCTCCAGCCGGAGCCCACACAGGTGCCGAAGCCAGGGTATCGGCGCCGAACGGAGCCGGTACTGAAGCTTCCAACAAGGAAGGATCGGCTCCGGACGGAGCCGAAGTCGACTACGGCGGAGTCGGAACCAAGACCACAGACTTGGACACCGAAGTCTGGGACTTGGGAGGCTTAGAGGGCTTCCCGGAATCGACCTTAGCCGGGGAGCTCTCAGGCTTAAGAAGACCCCTGAGGATCAACTTATTTCTACGTTCCTGCAGGACTCTCTGGCTGAAAGAATGACAGATAGCACAGGAGTCCTGCAGGTGTAAGGGTCCCAGGCAATAAATACAAGAAGTGTGACCGTCTGTCAGAGACATCTTCTGACAGCACGAGTCACACTTCTTGAAACCTGAGACCCTAGTATCTTTGGACATGTCTGAGTCCTAATACACACACACACACCAATCAGACCAAAAGACACTAATAATTAAAAATTAAAAATTAGAATAGTGAGACACAACACCCACACACACCTAAGGAAAATCCTGACAGGAACTGTGAGGGTGGGTAAGGCCTAAGGCCCAAACACATAAAAACTGTGAATAAGGGAACTAAAGGGAAATGGGATGGAGCTAAATGAGTAAGGTTCACTAAAAAACTATAAAGAATAAAATATATGGGTATTGGGATACCTAATTCTTTTACAAATAGCAATGAAAAATCACTTACCAGGAGCTGGTAAAAAGGATGACCTCATTAGCGAAGCGGCAAACGAGATCTGGGTAATTACCGCCTTGCATCATGGGATATGGGGCTGCCTCGAGCTGGTAAAAGTGTCTCTCGAGCTTAGCAAGTGCCGAGTCGGAGCCGACGATCGGCTCCGAACCCATCCAGCAAGAATGAAGGCGAGATTAACAACTTAACATCCTCTAATTACACTTCTATCCACTATATAACTCTTGCAACATCCTCCTCCCTTGCCTATATCCCCTTGTCTTCCTCTCGTAGACATAACCTCTAACTACACTTCTATCCACTCTATAAATCCTGTAACCTTCTCTCTTACCTATATCCGCTTGTCTTCCTCACTCAGATATAACCTCAAACTACACATCTATCCACTATATAACTCCTGTAACCTCCTCCCTTACCAATATCCCCTTGTCTTCCTCACTCAGATATAACCTCTGACTATACTTTTATCCACTTTATAACTCCTGTAACCTCCTCCTACATTAGCTATATCCCCTTGTTTTCCTCACGCATATATAACCTCTAATTACACTTCTACCCACTCCATAACTCCTTAAACGTTCTCCCTTACCTATATCTTCTTGTCTAACTCACTCAGATGTAACCTCTAACTACACTTTTTTACACTCTTTAACTGCTGTAACCTCCTCTCTTTCCTATAGCCCCTTGTCTCCCTCACTCGGATATAACCTGTAACTACACTTCTATACACTCTGTAACTCCTGTAACATCCTTCTCCCTTACCTATATCCCCTTGTCTTCCTCTCGTAGATATAACCTCTAACTACACTTCTATCCAATCTATAACTCCTGTACCATCCTCCTCTGTTACTTTATCCCCTTGTCTTCCTCACGCAGATAGAACTTCTAACTATACTTCTAGCCACTCTATACCTCTTGTAACCTCCTCCTCCCTTATCTATATTTCCTTGTCTTTCTCACTCAGTTATAACCTCTAACTACACTTATATCCACTCTAAGACCTGTACCCTCCTCCTCCCTTACATATAAACCCTTGTCTTCCTCTCTCAGATAAAACCTCTAACTACACTTCTGTCCACTCTAAGACATGTACCCTTCTCCTGCCTTACCTATAGCCCTTTGTCTTCCTCACTCAAATATAACCTCTAATTACACTTCTATCCACTATATAACTCTTGCAACATCCTCCTCCCTTGCCTATATCCCCTTGTCTTCCTCTCATAGATATAACCTCTAACTACAATTCTATCTACTCTATAAATCCTGTAACCTTCTCTCTTACCTATATCCCCTTGTCTTCCTCACTCAGATATAACCTCTAACTACACATCTATCCACTATATAACTCCTGTAACCTCCTCCCTTACCTATATCCCCTTGTCTTCCTCACTCACATATAACCTCTAACTACACTTTTATCCACTCTATAAGTCCTGTAACCTCCTCCTGCATTACCTATATCCCCTTGTTTTCCTCACGCATATATAACCTCTAACTACACCTCTATCCACTCCATAACTGATGCAACCTTCTCCCTTACCTATATCCTCTTGTCTTCCTCACTCAGATGTAACCTCTAACTACACTTTTTTACACTCTTTAACTGCTGTAACCTCCTCCCTTTCCTATAGCCCCTTGTCTCCCTCACTCAGATATAACCTCTAACTACACTTCTATACACTCTGTAACTCCTGTAACATCCTTCTCCCTTACCTATATCCCCTTGTCTTCCTCACTCAGATATAACCTCTAACTACACTTCTACCCACGTTATAACTCCTGTAACGTTCTCCCTTACCTATATCCTCTTGTCTTCTGCACTCAGATGTAACCTCTAACTGCACCTTCACTTCCCTTACCAGTATCCCCTTGTCTTCCTCACTCAGATATAACCTCTAAATACACTTCTATCCATTCTACAATTCCTGCAACCTCCTCCTCCCTTACCTATATCCCCTTGTCTTCCTCACTCAGATATAACCTCTAACTACACCTCCTCCTCCCTTACCTATATCTCCTTGTCTTCCTCACTCAGATATAACCTCTAACTAAACTTCTATCCACTCTAACACCTGCACCCTCCTCCTCCCTTACCTATATCCCCTTGTCTTCCTCATGCAGACATAACCTCTAACTACACTTCTATCCACTATATAACTCCTGTAAATTCCTCTTCCCTTACCTACATCCCCTTGTCTTACTCACGCAGATATAACCTCTAACTACACTTCTATTCATGCTATAACCCATGTGACCTCCTCCCTTACCTGCATACCCTTGTTTTCCACACTCAGATATAACCTCTAACTACACTTCTACCCACTCTAACTCCTGTAACCTCCTCCTCCCTTGCCTATAGCCGCTTGTCTTCCTCACTCAGAAATAACCTCTAATTACACTTCTATATACTCTATAACTCCTCGAAACTCCTCCCTTACCTATATCCCCTTGTCTTCCTCACTCAGATATAACCTCTAACTATACTTCTATCCACACTATTACTCCTGCAACCTCCTCCTCCCTTACCTATATCCCCATGTCTTCCTCACTCAAATATAATCTCTAACTACACATCTATCCACTCCATAACTCCTGTAACCTTCATCCTTACCTATATCCTCTTGTCCTCCTCACTGAGATGTAACCTTTAACTACACTTTTTGACACTCTTTAACTGCTGTAACCTCCTCCCTTTCCTATAGCCCCTTGTCTCCCTCACTCAGGTATAACCTCTAACTACACTTCTATACACTCTGTAACTCCTGTAACATCCTTCTCCCTTACCTATATCCCCTTGTCTTCCTCACTCAGATATAACCTCTAACGACAATACTGTCCACTCTATAACTCTTGTAACCTCCTCCTCCCTTATCTATATTATCTTGTCTTTCTCACTCAGACATAACCTCTAACTACACCTCCTCCTCCCTTACCAGTATCCCCTTCTCTTCCTCACTCAGATATAACCTCTAACTACACTTCTACCCACTCTAAGACCTGTACCCTCCTCTTCCCTTACCTATAAACCCTTGTCTTCCTCACTCAGATATAACCTCTAAGTACACCTCTATGGAATCTAAGACGTGTACCCTCCTCCTGTCTTACCTATAACCCCTTGTCTTCCTCACACAGATATAACCTCTAACTACACTTCTATCCTTGCTATAACTCCAGTAAGCTCCTCCTCCCTTACCTATAGCCCCTTGTATTCCTCACTCAGATATAAACTCTAACTACACTTCTACCCACTCTATAAATCCTGTAAGCTCCTCCTCCCTTACCTATATCCCCTTGTCTTCCTCACTCAAATATAACATCTAATTACACTTCTATCCACTATATAACTCTTGCAACACCCTCCTCCCTTGCCTATATCCCCTTGTCTTCCTCTCTTAGACATAACCTCTAACTACACTTCTATCCACTCTATAAATCCTGTAACCTTCTCTCTTAGCTATATCCCCTTGTCTTCCTCACTCAGATATAACCTCTAACTACACTTCTATTCACTCTATAACTTATGTAACCTCCTCCCTTACCTATATCTCCTTGTCTTCCTCACTCAAATATAACCTTTAATTACACTTCTATCCACTATATACCTCTTGCAACATCCTCCTCACTTGCCTATATCCCCTTGTCTTCCTCTCGTAGATATAACCTCTAACTGCACTTCTATCCACTCTATAAATCCTGTAACCTTCTCTCTTACCTATATCCCCTTGTCTTCCCCACTCAGATATAACCTCTAACTACACATCTACCCACTATATAACTCCTGTAACCTCTTCCCTTACCTATATCCCCTTGTCTTCCTCACTCAGATATAACCTCTAACTACACTTCTATCCATTGTAAGACCTGTGCCCTCCTCCTCCCTTACCTATAAACCCTTTCTTTCCTCACTCAGATATAAACTCTGACTACACTTTTATCCACTCTATAACTCATGTAACCTCCTCCTCCATTACCTATATCCCCTTGTTTTCCTCACGCATATATAACCTCTAACTACACTTCTACCCACTCCATAACTCCTGTAACGTTCTCCCTTACCTATATACTCTTGACTTCCTCACTCAGATGTAACCTCTAACTACACTCTTTTACACTCTTTAACTGCTGTAACCTCCTCCCTTTCCTATAGCCCCTTGTCTCCCTTTCTCAGATATCACATCTAACTACTCTTGTATACACTCTGTAACTCCTGTAACATCCTTCTCCCTTACCTATATCCCCTTGTCTTCCTCACGCAGATATAACCTCTAACTACACTTCTATCCACTCTATAACTCCTGTACAATCCTCCTCTGTTACTTTATCCCCTTGTCTTCCTCACTCAGATATAACTTCTAACTATACTTCTATCCACTTTATAACCCCTGTAAACTCCTCCTCCCTTACCTATATCCCCTTGTCTTCCTCACTCAGATATAACCTCTAACGACACTTCAATCCACTCTATAACACTTGTAACCTCCTCCTCCCTTATCTATATTCCCTTGTCTTTCTCACTCAGATATAACCTCTAACTTCACTTCTATCCACTCAAACCTGTACCCTCCTCCTCCCTTACCTATAAACCCTTGGCTTCCTCACTCAGATATAACCTCTAACTACACTTCTAGCCAGTCTATAACTCCTGTAAGCTCCTCCTCCCTTACCTATAGCCCCTTGTCTTCCTCACTCAGATATAACCTCTAACTAAACTTCTATCCACTCTAACCTGCTCCCTCCTCCTCCTCCCTTATCTATATCCCTTTGTCTTCCTCACGCAGACATAACCTCTAACTACACTTCTATCCACTATACAACACCTGTAAATTCCTCTTCCCATACCTACATCCACTTGTCTTACTCACGCAGATATAACCTCTAACTACACTTCTATTCATGCTATAACCCATGTGACCTCCTCCCTTACCTGCATACCCTTGTTTTCCACACTCAGATATAACCTCTAACTACACTTCTACCCACTCTAACTCCTGTAACCTCCTCCTCCCTTGCCTATAGCCGCTTGTCTTCCTCACTCAGAAATAACCTCTAATTACACTTCTATATACTCTATAACTCCTCGAAACTCCTCCCTTACCTATATCCCCTTGTCTTCCTCACTCAGATATAACCTCTAACTACACTTCTATCCACACTATTACTCCTGCAACCTCCTCCTCCCTTACCTATATCCCCTTGTCTTCCTCACTCAGATATAATCTCTAACTACACATCTATCCACTCCATAACTCCTGTAACCTTCTTCCTTACCTATATCCTCTTGTCCTCCTCACTGAGATGTAACCTTTAACTACACTTTTTTACACTCTTTAACTGCTGTAACCTCCTCCCTTTCCTATAGCCCCTTGTCTCCCTCACTCAGGTATCACATCTAACTACACTTCTATACACTCTGTAACTCCTGTAACATCCTTCTCCCTTACCTATATCCCCTTGTCTTCCTCACTCAGATATAACCTCTCCCTTACCTATATCCCCTTGTCTTCCTCACTCAGATATAACCTCTAACGACACTTCTGTCCACTCTATAACTCTTGTAACCTCCTCCTCCCTTATCTATATTCTCTTGTCTTTCTCACTCAGACATAACCTCTAACTACACCTCCTCCTCCCTTACCAGTATCCCCTTCTCTTCCTCACTCAGATATAACCTCTAACTACACTTCTATCCACTCTAAGACCTGTACCCTATTCCTCCCTTACCTATATCCCCTTGTCTTCCTCACTCAGATATAACCTCTAACTACACCTCCTCCTCCCTTACCTATATCTCCTTGTCTTCCTCACTCAGATATAACCTCTAACTACACCTCCTCCTCCCTTACCTATATCTCCTTGTCTTCCTCACTCAGATATAACCTCTAACTACACTTCTACCCACTCTAAGACCTGTACCCTCCTCTTCCCTTACCTATAAACCCTTGTCTTCCTCACTCAGATATAACCTCTAAGTACACCTCTATGGAATCTAAGACGTGTACCCTCCTCCTGTCTTACCTATAACCCCTTGTCTTCCTCACTCAGATATAACCTCTAACTACACTTCTATCCATGCTATAACTCCTGTAAGCTCCTCCTCCCTTACCTATAGCCCCTTGTATTCCTCACTCAGATATAACCTCTAACTACACTTCTACCCACTCTATAAATCCTGTAAGCTCCTCCTCCCTTACCTATATCACCTTGTCTTCCTCACTCAAATATAACATCTAATTACACTTCTATCCACTATATAACTCTTGCAACACCCTCCTCCCTTGCCTATATCCCCTTGTCTTCCTCTCGTAGACATAACCTCTAACTACACTTCTATCCACTCTATAAATCCTGTAACCTTCTCTCTTAGCTATATCCCCTTGTCTTCCTCACTCAGATATAACCTATAACTACACTTCTATCCACCCCATAACCTCCTCCTCCCTTACCTATATCCCCTTGTCTTCCTCACTCAGATATAACCTCTAACTACACTTCTATTCACTCTATAACTTATGTAACCTCTTCCCTTACCTATATCTCCTTGTCTTCTTAACTCAAATGTAACCTTTAATTACACTTCTATCCACTATATACCTCTTGCAACATCCTCCTCCCTTGCCTATATCCCCTTGTCTTCCTCTCGTAGACATAACCTCTAACTGCACTTCTATCCACTCTATAAATCCTGTAACCTTCTCTCTTACCTATATCCCCTTGTCTTCCCCACTCAGATATAACCTCCAACTACACATCTACCCACTATATAACTCCTGTAACCTCTTCCCTTACCTATATCCCCTTGTCTTCCTCACTCAGATATAACCTCTAACTACACTTCTATCCATTGTAAAATCTGTGCCCTCCTCCTCCCTTACCTATAAACCCTTTTTTTCCTCACTCAGATATAAACTCTGACTACACTTTTATCCACTCTATAACTCATGTAACCTCCTCCTCCATTACCTATATCCCCTTGTTTTCCTCACGCATATATAACCTATAACTACACTTCTACCCACTCCATAACTCCTGTAACGTTTTCCCTTACCTATATACTCTTGACTTCCTCACTCAGATGTAACCTCTAACTACACTCTTTTACACTCTTTAACTGCTGTAACCTCCTCCCTTTCCTATAGCCCCTTGTCTCCCTTTCTCAGATATCACATCTAACTACACTTGTATACACTCTGTAACTCCTGTAACATCCTTCTCCCTTACCTATATCCCCTTGTCTTCCTCACACAGATATAACCTCTAACTACACTTCTATCCACTCTATAACTCCTGTACAATCCTCCTCTGTTACTTTATCCCCTTGTCTTCCTCACTCAGATATAACTTCTAAATATACTTCTATCCACTTTATAACCCCTGTAAACTCCTCCTCCCTTACCTATATCCCCTTGTCTTCCTCACTCAGATATAACTTCTAACGACACTTCAATCCACTCTATAACACTTGTAACCTCCTCCTCCCTTATCTATATTCCCTTGTCTTTCTCATTCAAATATAACCTCTAACTTCACTTCTATCCACTCAGACCTGTACCCTCCTCCTCCCTTACCTATAAACCCTTGGCTTCCTCACTCAGATATAACCTCTAACTACACTTCTAGCCAGTCTATAACTCCTGCAAGCTCCTCCTCCCTTACCTATAGCCCCTTGTCTTCCTCACTCAGATATAACCTCTAACTACACTTCTACTCACTCTATAACTCCTGTAAGCTCCTCCTCCATTACTTATATCCCCTTGTCTTCCTCACACAAATATAACCTCTAATTACACTTCTATCTACTATATAACTCTTGCAACATACTCCTCCCTTGCCTATAATACCCTTGTCTTCCTTTCGTAGATATAACATCTAACTACACTTCTATCCACTCTATAAATCCTGTAACCTACTCTCTTACCTATATCCCCTAGTCTTCCTCACTCAGATATAACCTATAACTACACTTCTATCCACCCTATAACCTCCTCCTCCCTTACCTATATCCCCTCGTCTTCCTCACTCAGATATACCCTCTAACTACACTTCTACCCACTCTATAACTTCTGTAACCTCCTCCCTTAACTATACCTCCTTGTCTTCCTCACACAAATATAACCTCTAATTACACTTCTATCCACTATATAACTCTTGCAACATCCTCCTCCCTTGCCTATATCCCCTTGTCTTCCTCTCATAGATATAACATCTAACTACACTTCTATCCACTCTATAAATCCTGTAACGTTCTCTTTTTCCTATATCCCCTTGTCTTCCTCACTCAGATATAACATCTAACTACACTTTTATCCACTATATAACTCCTGTAACCTCCTCCTCCATTACCTATATCCCCTTGTTTTCCTCACGCATATATAACCTCTAACTACACTTCTATACACTCCATAACTGATGTAACCTTCTCCCTTACCTATATCTTCCTCACTCAGATGTAACCTCTAACTACACTTTTTTACACTCTTTAACTGCTGTAACCTCCTCCCTTTCCTATAAGCCCTTGTCTCCCTCACTCAGATATAACCTCTAACTACACTTCTATACACTCTGTAACTCCTGTAACATCCTTCTCCCTTACCTATATCCCCTTGTCTTCCTCACTCAGATATAACCTCTAACTACACTTCTATCCACTCTATAACTCCTGTACCATCCTCCTCTGTTACTTTATCCCCTTGTCTTCCTCACTCAGATATAACTTCTAACTATACTTCTATCCACTTTATAACCCCTGTAAACTCCTCCTCCCTTACCTATATCCCCTTGTCTTCCTCACTCAGATATAACCTCTAACTACACTTCTACCCGCTCTAAGACCTGTACCCTCCTCCTCCCTTACCTATAAACCATTGTCTTCCTCACTCAGATATAACCTCTAACTACACCTTTATCCAATCTAAGGCCTGTACCCTCCTCCTGTCTTACCTATAACCCCTTGTCTTCCTCACTCAGATATAACCTCTAACTACACTTCTACCCACGCTATAACTCCTGTAAGCTCCTCCTCCCTTACCTATATCCCCTTGTCTTCCTCACTCAAATATAACCTCTAATTACACTTCTCTCCACTATATAACTCTTAGGACATCCTCCTCCCTTGCCCATATCCCCTTGTCTTCCTCTCGTAGACATAACCTCTAACTACACTTCTATCCACTCTATAACTCCTGTACCATCCTCCTCTGTTACTTTATCCCCTTGGCTTCCTCACTCAGATATAACTTCTAACTATACTTCTATCCACTTTATAACCCCTGTAAACTCCTCCTCCCTTACCTATATCCCCTTGTCTTCCTCACTCAGATATAACCTCTAACTACACCTTCTCCTCCCTTACCAGTATCCCCTTGTCTTCCTCACTCAGATATAACCTCTAACTACACTTCTATCCACTCTAAGACCTGTACCCTCCCCCTGCTTTACCTATATCCCCTTGTCTTCCTCACTCAGATATAACCTCTAACTACACTTCTATCCACTCTAAGACCTGTACCCTCCTCCTCCCATACCTATAAACCCTTGTCTTCCTCACTCAGATATAACCTCTAACTACACTTCTATCCACTCTGACACCTGTACCCTCCTCCTCCCTTACCTATAGCCCCTTGTCTTCCTCACTCAGATATAACCTCTAACTACACTTCTACCCACTCTATCACTCCAGTAAGCTCCTCCTCCCTTACCTATATCCCCTTGTCTTCCTCACTCAAATATAACCTCTAACTACACTTCTATTCACTCTTTAACTTCTGTAACCTCCTCCCTTACCTATATCCCCTTGTCTTCCTCACTCAAACATAACCTCTAATTACACTTCTATCCACTATAGAACTCTTGCAACATCCTCCTCCCTTGCCTATATCCCCTTGTCTTCCTCTTGTAGATATAACCTCTGACTACACTTCTATCCACTCTATAACGCCTGTAACCTCTTCCTCCCTTACCTCTATCTCCTTGTCTTCCTCCCTCAGATATAACCTCTAACTACACTTCTATCCACTCTATAACCCATGCAACCTCCTCCTCCCTTACCTATAACCACTTGTCTTACTCACACAGACATAACCTCTAACTACACTTCTACCCAGTCCATAACTCCTGTAACCTCCTCTCTTACCTATATCCCCTTCTCTTCCTCACTCAGATATAACCTCAAACTGCACTTCTATCCACTCTATAACACCTGAAACATCCTCCTCCCTTAACTATATCCCCTTGTCATCTTCACTCAGATATAACCTCAACTACACTTCTACCCACTCTATAACTCCTGTAACCTCTCCTCCCATACCTATATCCCCTTGTCTTCCTCACTCAGATATAACCTCTAACTACACTTCTTTCCACTCTATAACCCCTGTAACATATTCCTCCCTTACCTATACCCCTTGTCTTCCTCACTCATATATAACCTCTAACTACACTTCTATCCACTCTATAACACCTGTAACCTCCTCCCTTACCTATATCCCCTTGTCTTCCTCACTCAGACATAACCTCTAACTACACTTCTATCCACTCTGCAACTCCTATAACCTCCTCCTCCCTTACCTATATCCCCTTGTTTCCCACACTCAGATATAACCTCTAACTACACTTCTATCCACTCTATAACTTCTGTAACGTCCTACTCCCTTACCTATATCCCCTAGTCTTCCTCACTCAGATATAAACTATTTGGGTTGGGAGGGTGGCCTAATGGTTAAGGTGTTTGCCTTACAAACACAAGGTTAAGGGTTTGAGTCTCACAAGGGATAATTGGTTAGGCTTGAAATGGCTCGGAAAGGCACTTAGCTTAGTACTAACCTACAAACCTATAACTACACTTTTATCCATACTATAACTCCTGTAACCTCCTACTCTCTTACCGATATCCCCTTGTCTTCCTCACTCAAATATAACCTATAACTACACTTCTATCCACTCTATAATGCATGTAACCTCCTACTCCCATACCTATATCCCTTTGTCTTACTCACTCAGATATAACCTCTAACTACACTTCTATCCCCTCTATAACCCTTGTAACATCCTCCCTTACCTATATCCCCTTGTCTTCCTCCCTATATCCCCCTTGTCTACCTCACTGAGATATAACCTCTAACACCACTTCTATCCACTCTAAAACTCCACTATCCTCCTCACTTACCTAAATCCCCTTGTCTTCCTCACTCAGATATAACCTCTAACTACACTTCTATTCACTCTATAACTTCTGTAACCTCCTCCCTTACCTATATCTCCTTGTCTTCCTCACTCAAATATAACCTCTAATTACACTTCTATCCACTATATAACTCTTGCAACATCCTCCTCCCTTGCCTATATCCCCTTGTCTTCCTCTCATAGATATAACTTCTAACTACACTTCTATCCACTCTATAAATCCTGTAACATTCTCTCTTACCTATATCCCCTTGTCTTCCTCACCCAGATATAACCTCTAACTACACGTCTATCCACTATATAACTCCTGTAACCTCCTCCCTTACCTATATCCCCTTGTGTTCATCACTCAGATATAACCTCTAACTACACTTTTATCCACGCTATAACTCCTGTAACCTCCTCCTCCATTACCTATATCCCCTTGTTTTCCTCACGCATATATAACCTCTAACTACACTTCTATCCACTTCATAACTGATGTAACCTTCTCCCTTACCTATATCCTCTTGTCTTCCACACTCAGATGTAACCTCTAACGACACTTTTTTACACTCTTTAACTGCTGTAACCTCCACCCTTTCCTATAGGCCCTTGTCTCCCTCACTCAGATATAACCTCTAACTACACTTCTATACACTCTGTAACTCCTGTAACATCCTCCTCCCTTACCTATATCCCCTTGTCTTCCTCACTCAGATATAACTTCTAACTATACTTCTATCCACTTTATAACCCCTGTAAACTCCTCCCCCTTACCTATATTCCCTTGTCTTCCTCACTCAGATATAACCTCTAACTACACTTCTACCAACTCTAAGACCTGTACCCTCCTCCTCCCTTACCTATAAACCCTTGTCTTCCTTACTCAGATATAACCTCTAACTACACCTCTATCCAATCTAAGAACTGTACCCTCCTCCTGTCTTACCTATAACCCCTTGTCTTCCTCACTCAGATATAACCTCTAACTACACTTCTACCCATGCTATAACTCCAGTAAGCTCCTCCTCCCTTACCTATAGCCCCTTGTCTTCCTCACTCAGATATAACCTCTAACTACACTTCTACCCACTCTATAACTCCTATAAGCTCCTCCTCCCTTACCTATATCCCCTTGTCTTCCTCACTCAAATATAACCTCCAATTACACTTCTATCCACTATATATCTCTTGCAACATCCCCCTCCCTTGCCTATATCCCCTTGTCTTCCTCTCGTAGACATAACCTCAAACTACACTTCTATCCACTCTATAAATCCTGTAACCTTCTCTCTTAGCTATATCCCCTTGTCTTCCTCACTCAGATATAACCTATAACTACACTTCTATCCACCCTATAACCTCCTCCTCCCTTACCTATATCCCCTTGTCTTCCCCACTCAGATACAACCTCTAACTACACATCTATCCACTATATTACTCCTGTAACCTTCTCTCTTACCTATATCCCCTTGTCTTCCTCACTCAGATTTAACCTCTAACTACACGTTTATCCACTATATAACTCCTGTAACCTCCTCCCTTACCTATATCCCCTTGTCTTCCTCACTCAGATATAACCACTGACTACACTTTTATCCACTCTATAACTCCTGTAACCTCCTCCCCCATTACCTATATCCCCTTGTTAACCTCACGCATATATAACCTCTAACTACACTTCTACCCAATCCATAACTCCTGTAACGTTCTCCCTTACCTATATCCTCTTGTCTTCCTCACTCAGATGTATCCTCTAACTACACTTTTTTATACTCTTTAACTGCTGTAACCTCCTCCCTTTCCTATAGCCCCTTGTCTCCCTCACTCAGATATCACCTCTAACTACACTTCTATACACTCTGTAACTCCTGTAACATCCTTCTCCCTTACCTATATCCCCTTGTCTTCCTCACTCAGATATAACCTCTAGCGACACTTCTATCCACTTTATAACTCTTGTACCTCCTCCTCACTTATCTATATTCCCTTGTCTTTCTCACTCAGATATAACCTCTAACTACACCTTCTCCACCCTTACCAGTATCCCCTTGTCTTCTTCACTCAGATATAACATCTAACTTCACTTCTATCCACTCTAAGACCTGTACCCTCCTCTTCCCTTACCTATAAACCCTTGGCTTTCTCACTCAGATATAACCTCTAACTACACTTCTATCCAATCTGACACTTGTACCCTCCTCCTCCCTTACCTGTAGCCCCTTGTCTTCCTCACTCAGATATAACCTCTAACTACACTTCTACCCACGCTATAACTCCTGTAAGCTCCTCCTCCCTTACCTATAGCCCCTTGTCTTCCTCTCTCAGATATAACCTCTAACTACACTTCTACCCACTCTATAACTCCTGTAACCTCCTCCTCCTCCCTTACCTATAGCCCATTGTCTTCCACACTCAGATAAAACCTCTAACTACACTTCTATCCAGTCTATAACTCCTGTAAGCTCCTCCTCCATTACCTATAGCCCCTTGTCTTCCTCACACAAATATAACCTCTAATTACACTTCTATCCACTATATAACTCTTGCAACATCCTCCTCCCTTGCCTATATCCCCTTGTCTTCCTCTCGTAGATATAACCTCTAACTACACTTCTAACAACTCTATAAATCCTGTAACTTTCTCTCTTACCTATATCCCCTAGTCTTCCTCACTCAGATATAACCTATAACTACACTTCTATCCACCCAATAAACTCCTCCTCCCTTACCTATATCCTCTTGTCTTCCTCACTCAGATATACCCTCTAACTACACTTCTATTCATAGGTTCATAGGTTCGTACTAGACTATCTGCCCTAGGGCATTTATAAGCCTAGCCAGAGTGTATGTGGCTTACACCACCCCTTAGGATA
>NW_025048977.1:0-47166 GCF_019279795.1 Protopterus annectens | reverse complement strand
AGCAGTAGCACACACACCCTACCTACTGAACCAGAACAATAACACACACACCACACCTACTGAACAAGAGCAATAACACACACACCCTACCTACTGAACTAGAGCAATGACACATACCCCCTACCTACTGAACCAGAGTAATAATACACACCCCCTACCTACTGAACCAGAGCGTTAACGCACACTGCCTACCTACTGAACCAGAGCAATAACATACACAACTTACCTACTGAACCGGAGCAATAACACCCCCCCACCTACTGAACCAGAGCAATGACATGTACCCCCTCCCTACTGAACCAGAGTAATAATACACACCCCCTACCTACTGAACCAGAGCAATAGCACACACCCCTACCTACTAAATCAGAGCAATAACACACACCCTACCTATTTTACTTAAGAAAGTCACACTTACTTGTCTCGTAGCACATAAAGAAATTTAATGCTGTGTATTCAACTGAAAATCAATGCTGTAAATTGTGTGGGTGGACAGAAGACAAGAGAACGTCTGTGGGTGCTTGATGTGACCTGACCAACAGCAGTCCTGCCCTGTCCCAAAAGTAAAAACAGCATAACAGCAGACAGTCCCATCCCAAAAGTAAAAACAGCATAATGGTCCAAAGTGCTGCCGAATTACCTCGCTAGTATAGTATTTGTTTTCTTTTTTTCCTTAGCTTGAGGAGTGAACGAGGCTGATTTTGCAGCTCTCGACTGCTGCACTTAAATAATTTAAACTAAGTAGTAACAAATGGCTCTGCAGTTCCTGTAATTAATTTAAAACAAGAAACAGCTGCCTAGTGCCTACTCGAGATGAGTCATCCTCTCCTCTGCTCCATTCGTTGACCCTGTTCTGCTGACTGCTACAACCAAGTTACCTTATGGAGAAAGGTAAACATAGAGAGGCTTGCTGTCTGCCTTGCAAAGCTGTCATCATCATGCATGCCCTGCACTTGATGACATCAGGAACAAATCTGTCCAAAATAAATAAATAAATAAAAAAATACCAAGGGAAATTTGGAAATTAAAGAGGCCTCTCGGGAATTTGTGCCACCCTGATATTTTGCCCTCAAAAATCAGTATTTACTGAGGAATTCAGTAGGGTTGAGAGGTGTGCTGTGTTGAAAGATACAGCTCTACAAGAAATGTGTCAACATGTTAGCCAGAAGAAGTAATTCTCATCCCCACTGGTTTGCCTAGCTACAAATTTGTCTTTTTTATGATGGTATTCATTAGCAGTTGATTGTATCTGAACCAATCTGTGCTTCAGAAATGCTAAATGCAGCCTACATAGCTGATTTGCAGTATAATTAGCCAATACTATGCAGCCACTCAGCAAGATATAAGGCCTCAATGTAGATTCCATCACCTTTCTTACATATTGAGGTAACACGGAAGGACTGTGGCTGACCAAGTTCGCAGATGACTGCAAACTGGGCGCCATAATCGACTCTCTAGCCGACACAAGCATCCTCAAAAAGGGCCTCATAGAAACAGACAACTGGTGCCAGAGCCATGGCCTCAAGCTAAATGCCAAAAAGTATATAGTCATCCCCTTTGGCAAAAACAAAGTGCCCACAAATTACCACATAGGTGGTAATCCATTAAGTACAGAAGAAGTAATTAGGGACCTGGGGACCCAAGTTGATAGCAATCTCTCATTTGACAACCATGTGGCCAAAGTGATTAGAAAAACATTTTATATAGCCCACCTAATCATGAAGGGATTCACATCTAGATCAGGGGAGGTCATCGTGCCTCTTTACTCATCCCTCATCAGGCCCATAATTGAGTACAATGCCCCTTTTGGGATGTACCTTACCAGACACCTGCAGCAACTGGAAAGACCCCAAAAGTACCTCACCAAGAGGAACAAAGGGCTCAAACAGATGCCATATGCTGCCCGGTTAAATAAACTCCAGCTCTACTCAGTGGCATACCGTCTGTTCAGAGGCTATCTGTGCCTGACATATAAAGCCATGTCCAACCCGGAATTAATGGACATGCTGCACCTCAGAAAATCCAAATCCCATCGAGCTACGCGCTTGAGAGACTTGAACCTCAGCACTGAAATAAATAGGACATGCTGGAGGGACAGATTCATAACCCAGAGGCTCCCTTCACTCTGGAATAAAATCCCAGTCCAGGTTAGGCAGAGTCCCTCATTGACTCTCTTCAAGAGGAATCTTGATGAGTGGATTGGAGATCATAGGTTTAACTCGGGTATCACTTCTGTGTCACTGTTAGACAGAGGCACAGTATACTAACCTCGAAAAAGGGCATAGCAAAATAAATTTAAAATGGGTGCCGAAAGCCAAACACATTCTAGCTAGGCTTATAAATGTCCAAGGGCAGATAGCCTAGTATGAACCTATGAACCTATGAACCTATGTTAGTGGTGTAAAGATACAACATCAACATGGAGAGAAAGTATGTAGAAACTACTTTTTGCATACAGATGTTTTTGATACAGGCTGAAGGTGATGTTGTTGCTGCTGGCAATAGATATAGCCAGAGAGGGTGAAGACTTTGCAGGAAGACAACACAGAAGAGTAACTGTGGGACCTGTGCCAGCCTTGATTAACAACCAGAGCCAGATGGAGGAAACTCATCCCACTGGAAATTAAGGTATGTGTTTAAGGTATGTATGGTAGCCACAGGTATCATTAATAAAGTAAAAGGCAACATGCTTGGCTTGTCTGAGAACAAGGTAGGGGTACATTAACCATAATGTTAACCACTCAAACAACTTCCAAGTCATGTCTAATATCCCAGTAGTCATCTGGAATGTGTGGTCTAGCAACCCTTGCTTCTAGCATGACTTCCTTATATGTCTGTTACTTTTACACTTATGGTTGTCTGGAATATCATTGACAAATCATTAAGGACTGCAGTCTGGAATTACTGGGCCACATTTGAATTACATACTTCAAATTCCTCTGGGAATTCATGGTAATGAATAACCTGACATTATAGGCACTTTCTAGGGTTGCAATAGAAATATTTAAAATGTGTTCCTATCTACAGGCCTTTGACCTCATTATTTAGAAGCAGACATTTCACCAGTAATGCACTGGGTGGATAAGCAGGTGATGACACAGTCATACATATCCCAATTTATAATACTGATGTACACATGCATGTATTTTAAATGCTAGATACAGTTGTACTTGAACCCAGGACCATGAGAACCAAAAAATAAATGTTTTCAAAGCCTTTCACAGATTAAGCTACAGAGACAGTGATATAGCAGGTTTGTTTTTACATGGTGTACAGATAATTGCACACTGAACTGCTGTACATACCACACCTACATCTATTACTATGTGTATAGCTTTATAGTGATGTATTTCTCTACCAGATTCCCAGTTAAATTCCTATTTTTCCCTTAAACTTTTAGCAGATTTGCTGCATTATATGGCCAATGTGCAGCACTGCCCAAACATGTTTAATTATACAAAAATGACGATTACAATGTTTTGCTTACAACACAGGTGCTAACTAACTGGCTGTATGGCTTGGTGGGTTGATACACTATTGTTCAATTTAGATGGTGCTGGGCCCAGAATAGGGCATAACTGAACTTTTTGAGCGTGGTTATTATGCATTCACATACATGTAATAATACACCACCATTTAGCTTAGCTTAGCAATGCTGAGCATAGTGCAGCATCATGCATATTTTCTTTAGAAAACAGAAAATTGGAGAGATAGAAAAGTGGTGACATTGGGTGCAAGCAGGGGAAAAACATATTAAAAGGCAGGTAGAGGTGTGTAGGAAGAGGGAAGGAAGAACAATAGCTACCCATTTCTTCAACAGCAAAAAACGTGCATTTGCAGAGATTTTTAGCTGAATTTGGACTGTCAGAGAGAAGGATGATGACAACATAAGTGCGCTGTCAAGCCAGTTGGACCAAATTAAGTGTGTCCAATGCAAACATGTGAAATGGAGAGCTATGTATGGGACGATATTTTTTTTGGGAGAGGTGCCATTTTCTGTTTGTTTGTTTAAGGAGAGAGTGGAATGCTATGGAAAGGACATAGGTATGTCTCAGGAAGGTAAGTTGGTAAGGTGAGGAAACAATTGCAAACAGACAAGACCTACAAGACAGCACACAGGGTTGGTGGGGGACACAAGAGGGGGTGAACACCTTGGTTGGGGAGGGGCTGGGGGATCCATGTCCAATGGACATCTGACATGGCAACAATGTGTCTCAAGTACTCACCCATGGGACTGTCAGCATTGAGCCTTCACCGCTACTGTGGATCCAGTGGCTGATGCTATTGCCTGCAGCCAGCCTGCCACATCAGGATGTACAGTATGCTTTCCGTCTGGTGTAGGCATGTGCCCAGAGTCTGCTGTACAAGCCTATGCACTATGCCTGGCAGTTGTACACAGGTGACATAGGCATCCCCTTTGCCTCCACTCTCAGAATGCAGCAGAACTACCTGAAGGGTCAGGTAGTGCAGAAGCAGCAGGGGATGCCACCAGGCTGTGGCCCAGACATGCTGAGCCCTACTGCCTCAGCTGGGGGAGCCAAGGCAGGTGTATTGCTAGGAACTGGCCTAGCTTGTTGCACTGCGGTAAATAAATTAGAAACATAAAAGAAATAAAACAGTAACCCAAACAAATGTAATGAATAAGATCAAAGAAGACAATAAAAAATAATGGAAAAAATGAAAAATAATATAATGAGGAACACAACAATAAATAATGTAAATGAACATTTATTTAACAACAAAGCAATATTAAATTATACATAAGGACAGCATAAGAGGTAATACCAAATAATATGATAATAGCAAATGATAATAGCAAATATACTGGTTAAATAAATAAGAGACGAAGGGGTGGGGTGAGAGAAAAAGGAAGACATTAGTAACTTCACAGATACTATAATAAAACATACTGCAGATAAGTACTTTTATATATGTTAGATTTTCCTTGTAACACTGCTATGATATTTATTATTTGAAATACTACCCTGTTCCTTACATATACATGCTATAGTTCAGATAATATTGCATCCAGCAATCATTCTATGTTGCTTATGTTGGATATATGATGTTCCATGTACATACCTCTCAACCTCTTAGCACAGCTTTTTTGAAAATAGAATACTAGAAAGTGCACCTTTGGTTTGTGGTACTTAATCTGTGGAAAATGTAGACAGTGTGCATATATTGTTAAGACAAAAACCCTGGTGTTAGGCAACATCTCTAAAAGCAGAATGACATTTTGCGAAGGAAATTGTTCTAATTTTAGAGTGGTATATTTGGCTAAGTGTGACAAATGCCTAGCATATTATGTTGGAAAAACAGAGTGCATTTAAGACACACATTTATGAACATCTGTATAATCTCACTAACAAGAAGGAGAACAATGCTTTATACAATCACTCTACCAGCTGTAATGGTTTCAAAAAATTCTCCTTTGGCATCTTGGAGAAAATAAACATTAATGGCAGAAGCTGAGACTGAAGGGATGGCTGTGCAATAGAGAGCTTGTGTGGCAAAGTTTGATTATGTGCTACTCTCACCCAGGGCTTAACGATTGTGTTTCTATAGCACCAGTTTTGAATGTGAAGGCTGAAAAATTATAACTTATTTTATTTATCTGCATTCTTTAAGTAAAGTACATCTTATTTACTGAGTAACAAATAGATTTACAATGTTATATGTATATGTGTTTTTAGCATCCTGTATCTTTAAAAAAGTTTAAATGATGATTCAAAGTTTTAGCTATCCAACAGAAACGCTGGAAGCACAGTATAAAAGAATTGATGGTTGGTTTCATGGTTATTCTGATTAAGTCACCTTAGAGAGGTGAAAGTGCTCAGTCTTGATATTAAAATCATTGCTTTTACCATTTTCGATCCTCAGTAGCATTTTTTTCTATATGGTTCTTTGTAGAAGAGAAGGTCCCCAAGTTAGGGCTCACAGGTAAGATGTCAAGGAGTCCAGGATATTTATTGAGCTGCTTATAAAGCACTACAGCCAAAGGCTGCTGAAGGGGGGATTATACCTGGTCTCAGTACAAATAAGAGGCTTGAAATTTATTTATTTATTTATTGACATTTGATTACTGGAAAAGTCCGAATGGGTAGTCGTCCATTTTCAGTGGAAGCCTGGGAAGTACAACTCCAAATTATTGTAAAACATTTTAAGAAAAATAATTTTATAATTTTCATGCATAAAACAAAAACATATGCAGTTTAAATAATTATAATAATTGGACTTAATACAAAAACATTGGTTAAAAATCAATACAAGGTATATGACAATCATTTAATATTTAGAGAAATTTTAGACAGTTTGTAGTGAAATTAAAGGTAAGTTATTCCAATACAAATAGGAATTGCAAAATGAAATGAAGGAAAAACAGGGTTACAGTATATTTAGAGAGAAAGACCGAGAAGAAAATTAGATAGCAGTAAGGAAGAAAGTGAAGACGGGAGAGTAAGGAAGTATAAGGAATGAAAAGGTACTTGTTCACACTTACAGATATAGTTTATCCTGGATTTGAGCAGGAATAGAGACAGATTTTAGCTAGGAAGTCTTTCACTGTGTTTTTTTTAAAGATGGGAAGGAGGGTATAGACCTGATTTATACAGTTAAGGAGTTTTATGCCTTAACAGCCTTGTATGAGTACAGACAATGCCCAGCAGATTTGCAAGGTATGTAGACAGACAGCAGTTTTTGGTCAGTAGATCATAATGATCAACTGGGAACATAGTTGTGATGAATGCTTTTAAGTGCTGGGCAGGCAAATGGCTGCTGGATAATTTTATAGGTGTTAAGAAGTTGTGTTTATGTTAGTTGATGTGGCGGTTCTAACCTAGTTAGGCTTTTCTGTGCTATACAGTGGTGAGTTCTGAAAGAGGTGCGTGCTGCAAATATAGCAACTTTGTTATAGCATTGTTCGGGCTTTAACTTTTGTGAATTCTGGAGGTTAGTAAGGATGGGAACAACAGAAAGAAGAGTGGGGAGGAGATACATAGTGGCAGGTATAGATTTAGTTGTGTTAGTGAGAAAGGTTTTGGCTCTGTAAAGCATCCCTACATTCTGATGATTTTTTTCTTATGCAATTTTTATATGCAGGTCGAATGTAAGATTATCATCCTCTATCAACCTTAACAGTTTGCTGTGAGAAGTGATTTCAATAGTTGCATTTTTAGAGAAAGGACTTTAAATTTTGTTTTTTTTCGTGAGAGAAGGAGGGGGAATAATCTGGCCAAGGTTGTCTGCAGTGTAACTGGCGTTCCACACACTGGAGAACAGTGCAGGCAGCATTTAATAACCTCATAAGGTGCAAGCAGTTGTGCAAGTAAAGTATACAGATAATGAGAATTTAAATTAGATAGAAAGCTGCATATAGGCAAGACAGGTATGCAGATTGCTGTTCTCTTGTTCTCTTCTTTTAATTCTACAGCCAACCAGGGGATAATGGTGAACAGGGAAGCAAATGCTGGCAAGGGAAGCAAGGAGTATGTATGCAGCACAACATAACTTATTTTATGAAAAGTATTGCTCTTCTATACAGTAGTAGCAAATCAAGCATGCATATCTTACCTGTAAAATCAAGCATGCATGCTTCAGTCTGTAGCACGAGAAAACTGTAGCAGTCAACTAATACTTTAGTCAGACGTGGCTTCAAATATCACAAGTAACAGATATATAATAAAACCATTTTAAAATATTACATAATAATTTCAACAGAAGAGACATACATGCCCTGCTGTTAACTTAATCTGTATTATTTGACTAAGCATATGTACAATATATATGCATTGTAAGAATTACCTGGAGCAATCATCAGTTATGGTTTGGAGTTGTTAACAAGTATACTTAAATGTAAAAGTAAAAACAAATTCTTTATATTGTAATAATTTATTTTATATCACATATGATGGTACAAATTATCCCTTTTGTTTTCTCTCACCCCAACCCTTATCTCTCTTTCTTCATTTTTACATGTGTGGTCACATTTTGATGTCATCAGTTTCTGACAACTCACAAAATGCTTTACTTACAGCACAGGGAGGTAGGCCAACCACTGTGGCTCACCCTGCCCCTGCTCCCTGCTCCACCAGTGCCTGTATGGACACCCAACACATCTGGAACCCAACATGGTAGTACTGCCTCTTCTTCCCTATGCACTACTGAGGCCCTCTACATCAGGTAGCATTACTCTGGCAGCTGCTGCAGTGGTATCCTCTAGGAGTATTGGTGGAAGTGCGAATTATGTTGCCCCCAGGAGATGTCAGGCTGGGGTGTGAGGTCGTGGAGAGCACCATTGGTGCATGCCTCTGCCAGATGGAGAGGATGATCTCTATTATGGTACGTAAACAAAGATATCAAGCACTCTAACAGCCAGACTAGTAAGGGGATGGTGATGAAAGTTCTGCAAGTGAGGACAAGACTCTCACTGTTTCCATGTTTAACTGGCATGGGCATCTGATGTCCCCTCCTTATCCCAATTATGTTGTCCCCAAACCTGTTGTGTTCCTCACTGTCCCTGTGTCAATTCTTGTTTGTATGGATCTGCTTCCTCACCTACTCAACTTACCTTACCGTGACATACCTACGTCCCTCACCCAACATGACACCTGTATCACAAATAATATTGTCCCATACATAGCTCTCCAATTTGCACATGCGACTGCTCAACTCACTTGATTTGGTCCAGTTGGCTATACAACATGGTTGTGTTGTTGTTGTTGCCCCTCTTTGTTAAGGTAACAGTCCAAATTCCAGTAACAAGCTGAAAGCCTTCACCAGGATGGCAGGTGCAGAGGGATGGGTTTACCCCGTGACAGAAATGGAAAAGAAAATCTATCCTAAAGACACCAAATAGTGAAATATCAGGGGATTAAGAGTCATCCCATACTGATAGAGAAATGGATACCACCCAAACCTCACCAGCATATAAACGTAGCATTTCTGATCAAAATACATTGGGGATTGATCCCAGCCCTTTAGGGGGAAGAGAAAACGGGAGGGATGCAAACATAAATCCAAACGCCACTGCAGGTTTAAATATTCAGAGTTTGTTACAGCTTCTGGAACCCAAGTCGATAAAAACAATGTCATAAACATTTCTTCTGTGGTATTATCTGAACTTGAATATGTTGTACTCAATAAAGAGCTGAATTTTATTCCTTGCTTTTTTTATTTTTGAAAGTAATTTTTGGATGATTTACTGTCATTTTGTAGATTATTGAATCTTAAAAGCGTTTTGTAAAGATTCTGAAGACACCAGGGAGTCTGATGAGGGTGGCTTTAGGTTTTATCCGTCTAATTTCATGCCACCTATGAATAAGTATGTGGAAATTTTTCAAAAATGTGTATTAAAAGAATTACACTTTGGGGTTGATTTTCAGGATGCCTTATTACCTAATAATTTAATATTGCAGGAAATGTCCACTTTAAAGAATTTGTACAACAATAAAAATTTGGTTATTATTCAGGCAGATAAGGTTGGGGCCACAGTAGTGATGGATTGGTCTAAATATGAAGCAAAATAAAATAGACAACTTCTTGGATTTGGCTGTAGATGGGGGATTATTGATGATAATGTTTGTTATCACCTAAAGGTGAAGGAGCCAAACCCACAATTGTTGTATCTACTACCTAAAATTCATAAGAGTTTGAAGGATACTCCGGGGCATCCTATTGTTTCAGGAAAAGGCTCATTAACTGAACCTTTATCGGTATATCTCACTAAATATCTTAAACCTCTCTTAATAGTGGTAATAGCTAGAATCAAGGACACCACAGAATTTCTCAACATCATTACTGATACACAGTTGGAGGTGGATTGGTTACTCTGCACTTTGGATGTAACCTCCCTATATACCAGTATCCTTCATTGGGCTGGTTTGATGGCCTTGGAATTTTGGCTAAATGAACTAGCGCTCTACAGCCCTGGTTTTAATACCTTCCTATTATGTTTAACTGAATGTGCTGACAAAAAACACTTGTTATTTCAATGGCATTTGTTACCTCCAGATGAAGGGGATGGCTATGGGGCTTCCTTTTCCCCCATGTATGCCGACTTATTCATGGGGTACCTTGAACATACTATAATTTATGACAACAGTCATAACATTTTTTGCCAGAGATTGATATTTGGAGATGTTTCTTATATGACTGCTGGATGGTATGGAAGTCGGATGTTACTTACATAGAGGAAGTTTTGGAGTATCTTAATGATAACAAATGGGGTATCCATTTTACAGTCAGTTATGACAAAAAATCTATATCCTTTTTCAATGTCATGGTTAACAAACAGGCTGATGGTACTTTAACCAGTTCTGTGTATAGGAAACCCTTCCATTCTAATTCCTTGTTACATGCATACAGTTGTCATCCAAGACACATCATAAGAAACATTCCAAAATCTCAGTATATGCGCATTAGACATATTTGTACCAGGGAGAATGATTTGCTTCACTACAATGCTGACCTTACAACCAGGTTTGTACACAGAGGGTATTCCCACACTCATTTATCTTTCGTTAAGAATCAAGTGGATCAAATGTCGAGACATGAGTTGTTGACGTACAGCAAACCAAAGTCTGGTACTGTTGGAAAGATTAGATTTACAACCACTTTTGGTAGAAATACCCAATGTTTAATTATTCTTGTGCAGAGACATTGGGATCTCTTACTGGCTGATGAATATCTTGAATAAATCTTGGGTGATAGGTGTGCATTTTCTTTCCGGAGAGGAACCTCCTTGGGAGGTCATTTCAGCTTTTAAAAATGGATATCTCTACCCAATATAAAATCCCAATGTACCCTGGATGGTACTACCCCTATGGGGTGTTTTTCTTGTGGTCACTGTAGTTTTTGCAAACATGTAGTTAAAACCAGGGAGTTTAGTAGAAAAAATACACCAAAGGTCTATCAAATCAAAGTGTTGGCCAATTGTAGCAGTGATTGTGTGGTGTATTTGGCCTCTTGTAATTGCTCTGCATTCTATAATGGACAGATGTCCAGACCAATGAAGTTACGTATATCAGAACACCTCAGCAATATGAGAAATAGAGTCATTACTAATGCTCTGTATAAACATTCTCTTGTACATACTACTGCTTGTTTCCATTTCACTATTATTGACAAAATAAGTGGATATAAGTTTATTAAAACCAAATGGCATGAGATACTAACTAGAAAAGAAAAAGGTTGGATCATTAGGCTTGGTGGACATTTTCCTCCAGGTCTAAATGAACATTTGTAGAATATATTTTTATATTCTATGCATCAATTTTGCATATGTATGTATACATGCTGTTTTCTTTATGGACTTTTTATGTTTCATGCATCAGTTTTGCTTTTGTATGTTCATCTACACATACACATATATATTTTTCCATATGTATTTATTTTTTTTATATTTTATGTATCCAGTTTTTGTTTTTGTATATTTCTATTTGTTGCGATGGTATAGTCAATATTGGTGGTGGTGGTGGGGGGGGGTTAGTGTTTTAATTTGTTTCACTTGGATTTAATTTATTATTTATGACTTATTGGCATTTATTGGCCATTTGGTTGTGCTGTAATAGTTTAAAAAAAGGTTGAATTTTCCTTCAATTGTATTCTGACATTGAAAAAGGCTCTTTGAGGCCAAAACTGGTCCGTCTACTATTAAAGAAGATTTTGTCCCCACCTAGTGCTGGCCGTTCTTTGGATTTGAACAGTCCAAATTCAGCCAATGTTCTATTTGTATTTTGATTTTACACTGTTGAAGAAGTAGATAGCTATGGTTCTTTCCTACCTACTTCCTGCACACTCCTATATGCCTTTCCCTTTGCTTTCTCCCCTGTTTGTCCCCCATTTCATCAATTTGTTATCTATCCCATTGTAACACCTTTAATCTGGTCAAAAAATAGAATCACACACCACACACATGACAGAAATGTCCCCCAACAAAGCCCTTCACTTTTTGTCCTCTGTGTTTCTGTGGAGTTTCACATCATGCACCAATGCTGAGAGATGGTGAATTGCTTTTTCCATCCTATCACATAGTACAGTTAACTCTGTGCAATGCTGCTTAAACACACTGTGCTTAGGAAACACAGTTACACTAACTTTAAGAATTATTACCTTACATTATAAATACATATTTAAAAGTAATAGATATACCTGGATTTGAACCCTGTATCATCTGGGCTCAAAAGAAATATCTTAATGCAGTTACACCTGCTGTCATAGAGTCAGCCAGGCAGCAGGTGTATTTCTTTCAGTACTATCCAAAGTTCTGGCTGCCATGCCTCTCCACTTAATGTGCTTGTACAGAGGTAAGAAAACCAATAGAAATCTCATAATTTTATCAATGAAGTCAAGGCTCACGTTTCCTCATCATGTAACTATGTGGAAATGGGGAAAGTAGGATAAATGTGTATTTCACATGAGCAAACAGTTTGCCATCCATCATGCAAACCAGCTGCCTAGTGGTGCACTATGGAAAG
Organism: Protopterus annectens; assembly: GCF_019279795.1. NCBI lineage: Eukaryota > Metazoa > Chordata > Ceratodontiformes > Protopteridae > Protopterus > Protopterus annectens. The sequence continues at coordinate 34,690 of NW_025048977.1, read as the reverse complement.
TGCACATTAGCATGTATGACTTATGTTTATTGTCCATTTAATCTTCATCCCATGAATGTACATATAAAAACACAACCAAAGGGAAGGCACATTTAAAGGAAAGGCATATTTACATTGTAGTCGTGTTACCTGCACCTATGCACTTGAATTTTGGTCTCACATTTCCTGTTCCAAAATATATCAACTACACTACAGAAATAAATAAATAAATAAATAAATAAATATATTTCTTATATACCATGTACATCTTTATACTGGCAATACATATTCAGATTTTCCAATACTTGTAGTAATGTGGACAGTTGTTTGCATATAGTTTGTAAAGTGTCTCAATGTAGATCTGCAAAATGGAAACACAACAGAAAATGCTACACTTTGCATACTCATCAATCTCTGTTATCTGCTATACATTTTCTGACAGCAGGACAAAAGTCAGACTCGTGCTGTGGAGCTTGCATTACATACTGAATTCTGTAGCTGGTATACCTTTTTAGGTAGGCGTTCTAATCTCACTGCAGAACATGGGTGTCTCTAGTCCAGAATAAATTAGCTGTGTATGCTATAGTCATTAATACAATCCTGTGGAGTGTCAGTGTTTTGACAGCTGTACATGCCTAAACATCCATTTAACTCAGACTTCACAACATCTTCTCTCAAACATCCAGTGATGATGTCTGTGACAAAGGGAAATACTGCCAGCCCAGCTATCTGGAATTTTGTAAATAATTCTGTCATTTGTGAATATTGATATGATTTATACAGAAGTGTGTGTAAAGTACTGAGGTAAAATGTAAGCACATAATGCACTATTGGAATAGAATAGGAATGTACGTGCACTATTGTGACTGTTTAGATGTATATGTTTAGTGGAAACTGGAACACATGAGGTTAACTTGAAAATATTCTGAGAAAATAGTTGAAATTAAATTGTTTCATAACCATGTAATAAAACAGATGTTATCTCTCAGTGTCAGTGCAGTAGCAGACACAATGTCTAGAGCTAGAAAATTTTTCTATTGTCTTGAAAGAGAAGTAATTACTAGGTTTAAGATGTAGAAGGGTTTTATTGTTTTATGACTTCCATAATCTACACACATCTGAGAGATATGTATTTCTCACAGGGGGGGTGCTAAACTGTTGTTAGTTTCTGACAAAGGGATGTTAGCTTAGAAATTTAAGTCAGGTGACAAAAAGTGATGTCATCCAAGCTAACCCAACAGTAATATTTGATATTAATTCAAGAACTCGCTCAGAGAGAAACTGTGCATTTTGTATTTTGTCTTTGACCTAACAACATCAGCTGTAGACATCCACTCATCACCTTCTGCACTTGCCTTGCTGTAAGTAAGTTTTTAGGGCATAATAACTCTTTTAGATTCAGATAGGAATATAGTTAAGAGTAGCTTAGATTGTTTCTTTGTTTATTTGAGACTGTCCTGCAATGTTGTTTTAAACATTTCCTGTGATTTTGGACTCTGATGTAACTGATTACTTAGTGAGTATTGTCTTGTTCTTTTTTTATTATTAAATAGATTTATACCTTTCAATTGTGGCTGGTATATTTAGAGATATTTAAGCTCTTAGAATACTTGCATATCTATTTGGTGACCCTGTGCAAGCCACTCCTAAACAGCATTGCTCTTGGTCAGACTACTATTTGGATTAATAGCAACATTACACAGTAGGATTATACAACATTTGTTAAGGGCCGTAAAGTAACTTATAAGAGTTGACTGGTGGCAGTGGAAACTACCTTATAGTCTGGGCAGAAGGGGCATAGATAGCAAACCTGTGCCAGGCTTTCCCAGGTGTGTGTGTGTGTGTGTGTGTGTGTGTGTGTGTGTGTGTGTGTGTGTGTGTGTGTGTGTGTGTATATAAATCAAATCTCAAGAAGTGTGTGTGTCAGCTACTTGGGCAGGGACCGAAGCACTGGAGATCTTGGTTTGGCCATTCAGCTGAGATCTTAACCCTATAGTTGAGCTAGTGGGGAGTCTTATTGGAGATCTGGAGAAAGAGAGAGAAACCAGCCCCACACTGACTGTGATCTCTGTGTGCCCTTAAGGGAAATTGCACTTTACTGTGTGTTTGCTTGTCATCCTCCCAGTGTGTACATTCCCTATGGTTGCCAGTGGTGGGGATTGAGGCTGCTTGATTACTGGGCCAGTGCAGGGACATCACATATTAATTGGTTAACAGTGGTGGGATATCCACATCACATATGACTTGTAGTGGTGATCTACATAATAGGATTGAGTGATATGTATATTGAATTACTGTAGACTGTAAACAGTGGTCGCTAAGGAAGGTGTTTGTACTTTCAATCAGCCACACAGTGAACATTCACAGTTTCATATCACAATTGTTTTTTTATTATTATTTTTTTTGTTAGCTTAGTTAGTCAGGGAGAGCAGGCAATCATGTCAGCAGAGGAGTATGGCAAGCTAAGAAGGAGCCAGTTGGCTGAGATGTGCCAGGCTAAAGGACTGGTGCATGCCAACCCGACTAAGGCAGAAATGATTGTAGCCATGGGCACAGCTGCATTGCAGACAGCAATCAGGAGGACAATGAGGCTGGGTTTAGAGATGTACCACTCTCAAAAAATGGACAGTTCAACATTTCCACAGAGGACTGTAAAATCCAACTGGAGGCCAAGCATTTGGAAATATAAGCAGCAGAGAAACTACAACACCTGGAAGCTGAGGAGAATGAGAGGCAGAGGCAACATGAAAGGAGATGCTGACTCTTTACCAGGGTCATGGAGGTAATGGGGAAAGGAGTAACCCAACCCCAGAAGCAACAATGGCCAGTACATTTCTTCCACAATTTACAGAGGAGAATAATTTTGATAGCTTCATTCATATCTTTGAAAGGTATGTAAACTGTATAATGCTGTCCAAGGGCTCTGGGTATGGTTCCTGACCCCCTTATTCCATGGTAAAGCTGTAACTGCTATTTGTAAATTCCCTGATACTGATTGCTTAAATTATAATAAAGTCAAAAATTGTTTGTTAGAATGTTTTAAGTTAAATCCTGAAGCTTATAGGAAAAGTTTTCATGACCATAGACACAAGGCAGATGAAAGTGTGTGTGAATATATTGCTGAACTAAGCACTTATTTTCATAGGTGAGTGAGTGGATGTCAGGTCACCACTTTTTAAGGGCCCTTAGCACTTTGCCTGAGGGCATGAGAATCTGGTTAGCTGATAGACAATACAATACTGAAGATGCATTGGGGAAGAAGGGAGACCTATACCTAACTGTACAGGAAAGGGACACCTAGTGCTGCACATGGGTGTAAGGGAACCCATGGTGGGCAGCCCAGACTGCCCCAACAGAGTCTGCCAATAGTAGGGGAAGCCACTAGTCCAGGCACACATCCTGGACCAAGGGTTAAATCTTTTAAATGCAAACAGGGGGCCATGTAGCATATAGATGTCCACAGAGGAAAGATGGGGAACAAAAGGTGAGAAAGCCAGTAAGTGGGAATGACAAAATGCAAGCAGTAAGTTGTCTTGAGTCAACAAGGGTACCAAATTACCACAAGAGGTTATATCCAATCTTAGTGGATGGGAAAGAGGCCACTTCAAAGAAAGATACAGCCTCTGACCTAACCATTGCAAGGCCTGCAATGGTTAAAGAGGAGCACTGCTTGCTTGGGCAGTCTACTCCAAATACCTTTGGCTAGGGTTCACCTTGACTGAGATAGTGGAAAAGGAAGCAAGCACATAGGTGTGTTTGAGAATATCCCTGCAGATGTCCTGATAGAGAATGATTTTGAAAATGTAGTACCTTGTATACATGCAGTTACATGCAGTCAGACTTGGAGCTAAGCATGTGAGTCTAGTAACCGGGGGACACCCAGACAGACCACACACTTGCAGTCAGGACATGTGAGGTGGTTACTTCAGAGAGGGAGCTACCCAGTAGCAGTGAGACTAAAGGTGAGCTACAGCTGCTTGTGGGTACTGGTGTTCCCTTGGACAGACTGACTGCAAGGGCAGAAGTTAGTAGTAGTGCCCAGGCTGACAGTGAGGCACCGCTGTCAGAGGATGTCCTGTGAAAAGGGAGCTAGAAAGGGTTACAAAGAGGCAGTTGAGACAGGATCAACTCTCAGACCCTACATTACAAAACCTGAGGGAGGTAGCTAGTGAGGCACCTGATTCTCAATGGAAAGGGGAATCTTTATACTGTGCCAAAGGGTTACTGTATAGAGAGTGGACTCCTGAGGGAGGGCTAGTGGGTGAGAGAATACAGCAGTTGCTAGTGCCCAGAACCTACCATCTGGAACTTCTAGCCATAGCCCATGATATTCCCACTGCAGGTCATATGGGCATAAAGCATACCAAGAGATGTATTATGCAGATCTTTTATTGGTCTGGGTTTTCTAGAGATGTGACAGGGTACTGCAGGACATGTGAGCAGTGCCGAAAGGTAGGCAAGGCAGGATACAAGGAGAAAGGTCCTTTGATGGCTTTGCCTGTGATTAGGGAGCCATTTCAGAGGGTAGCTATGGATATTGCTGGGCCTCTAAGTACCCAAGTTCCACAGGGAAGAAGTATATCCTAGTGTTAGTAGATTATGCTACCAGTTACCCTGAGGCAGTGACACTGTCCTCCATTAAGGCAGAAAAGGTGGTAAATGCAGATTTTCTGCAGTGTAGGTTTCCCAAACGAAATACTGACTGACAGAGGCACCAATTTCATGTCAGACCTACTGGCTTGTCTATGGAAGCACTGTGTGGTGAGGTACCTAAAGACCACCCCTACCATCAGAAGACTAATGGTCTTGTGGAAAGGTTAAACTCTACACTCAAGTTCATGCTACAAGCATTTGCAGACTAGTTTAAGAGGGAGTGGGACAAATATTTGCCCCATCTGTTGTTTGCTTACAGAGAGGTTCCCCAGGAATCCACAGATATTTTACCCTTTGGGTTGTTGTATGGGGATAGGGTGAGGGGACCTCTAGATTTGATTTTTGATGAGCGGGAGAGTGAGTGTAAATCCCACAAAGAGTCTGTTGTGGCATATGTCCAAAACCTCATGACAAGGTTCAGGAAACTCATGGGCTTGGCCCAGAGGAACCTGGCAGAAGCACAACAGCAGAAAATGGTCTGGTATGACAGGAATGCTCACACTAGACAGTATGCTGTAGGGCAGCATGGTTCTCATTCCTGTCAGATACAACAAGCTGCAGGCAGCTTGGGCGGGACCCTTTAAAGTGGTAAGGAAGGTCAGTGATTTTAACTACATGGTAAAACTGCTAGGCAGGAGTCAGGGGCGTAAATTGTACTCTGTTAACATGACAAAATCTTATCATGATAGGGAGGCCCTTGTGCTGAGTACTTTAAGAGGATGGCAGGAGGAGTCTGAGGAGGATCTGGTGACTGATCTCCTCAGTGAGGCTTGGCCTGACACCTCAATGAAGGGGTAGCAATGTCCCAGCAGCTATCCTCTACTCAGGCTTGAGAAATCAGAACAGTGTTACAGGAGTTTGGGGGCATGTTCACTGAAAAGCCAGGGTGTTTCCACATGGTGAAGTACTATGTGGATACAGGATCCCAAAGGCCTATTAAGCAAGACCCTTATAGGGTGCTTGAGACAGCCAATTAGACTGTGACGGAGGAGATTCAGGAAATGGAACTAGGGGTAATCCAGGCATCCATCAGTTCCTGGGCCTCCTCACTGGTCCTGGTACCACAGAAGGATGGCAGCACCAGGTTCTGTGTAGCCTACAGGAAATCAAATAGTCACACAGAGTCAGATGCTTATCCCAAGCCTAGGACAGATGAAGCCCTAGAGCAGCTGGGTAGGGCTAAGTATCTTACCGCTATTGATCTTACCAAGGGTTACTGGCAGATGCCTTTGACTCCTAGTGCCTGAGAGAGATCAGCCTTTGTGACTTCTTTTGGTTTGTTCACAAATATGCCCTTTGGGGTAAAAAATGCCCCAGCAACTTTCCAGAGGCTGGTAGACCATATCATAGCAGGAGCAAGAGATGTTGCCCTAGATAACCTAAATTATATTACCATCTACAGCCATTCCTGGCAAGAGCACCTTCAGTGTGTCAGGGAGATGCTGAGCAGACTAGAGAGGGCAGGGTTGACCATAAAGCCCAGCAAATGTCAGGTGGGTATGGCAAAGGTCTCTTACCTGGGACATAGCGTGGGGAGTCGTAAGATCAGGCCAAAGTGGAAGCCAATCAGGCATGGTCTGCCCCTATTACCAAAAGGCAGGTGAGGGCATTCTAAGGGTCAGCAGGGCACTACGCAAAGTTTGTCCCATAGCTGCTCCCCTCATAGACTTGAGAAGGAGAAACAAGTCAGATAAGGTAGTGTGGACCCCAACATGTGAGCATGTGATCAGGAATTCCAGAAGATTAAAGGAGCTTTGGGAGGACCCCCCCCCCATGTTAGCCAGTCCAGATTACAGAAAAGAATTTGTTGTGCAGATGGATGTTTCAAACCATGGGGGGGTGCTGTACTCAGCCAGATCTCCTCAGAGGGAGATGAGCACCCAGTGGTATATCTCATTCATAGGCTCCAACCTAGGGAGGAATGTTATGCACCTGTAGAAAAGGAATGTCTAGCCATAGTGTGGGCACTGCAGAAATTTCAGCTTTATCTGTATGGAAGGAAATTCACTGTAGTTATAGACCACAATCTCTTAACATGGCTAAATTGAGCCAGCCAGCAAAATGCCAAGTCACTAAGGTGGAACCTAGGGTTGTAAGCATATGATATGACAGTGCAGCACCGCAGTGGGGTTAGCAATGCCAACACAGAAGGGCTCTCAAGACAGGCAGTGGGGTAAGGTATTCACAGACAGACCCAACCCTCTCAAGCAATGTTTTTCAAGGGTCACATAAAAATGGCTTGAGTTTTCAGGGGGGAAGAAGTGTGACAAAAGGAAATACTGCTAGCCTAGCTATCTGGAATTTGATAAGTAATTCTATGTCATTTGTGAATATTGATATGATTTATACAGAAGTATGTGTAAAGTACTGTGCTAAAATGTAACCACAGCATGCCCTATTGGAATAGAACAGGAATGTACCTTCACTATTGTGGCTTTTTAGATGTATATGTTTAATGAAAACTGGAACACAGGAGGATAACTTGAAAACATTCAGAGAAAATTGTTGAAATTAAATTGTTTCATAACCATGTAATAAAATAGATGTTATTTCAGTTTCAGTGCAGTAGCAGAAACAATATCTAGAACTAGAAGTGTTTTGTATCGTCTTGAAAGAGAAGTAATTACTAGGTTTAAGATGGAAGTGTTTTATTGTTTTATGACTTCCAGGATCTACAGACATCTGAGAGATATGTATTTTTCACAGGGAGATGCTACAATTCTGTTAGTTTCTGACAAAGGGGGGTTAGCTTGGGAACTAAAGTCTGGTGACAAAGAGTGATGTAAAGAACTCCAAGCAAACACCAGATAAGAAATCAAAACTCCACAGCAAGAGGCAGCTACTTTAATCTTGGTGCAGTCCGTTCGACTCAGCACCCAATAAAATGCCAATAGCAGCAGCTGATGAATTCAACAACAAGTAAAAACAGTGAGCAGCAGTTAATACGATCTAGTACAAAATAATATAAGGACAATAACAATAAATGGTTAAGTGCTTTCACCTAACAGATGCCAGGCTTCATCAGAACAAAATGCAATGTTTGAAATGCTTCTTAAATATAACCAGCCATTACAAAATACCCAATGAAAAAGCAGTTTCAATCAACCATTAATTCCCCCATTTAAAAAGACATATACACAAAATTCCAGTGCATATGGGTAAATGCAATATTATGTTGTTTAAAAAAAAAAAATATATATATATATATATATACTAAAAACATGTGAACCTATCGCAATTCTTAGTTAATCAAATGTAATATTTCCATAGTGAATGTGTTGCATCAAAATAAATGTATTCTTTGGTATTAAAATTATTATCCCAACTATTTATAATTTTGCTGACCTTAGTCTGAGTACACTACTTATACTAATGTAATCATTTAACCCCAGAGGGTTTCCTGCCTCTAATTTGATTTGCCAGAACAATTCCCTATACTCAAGTCTGGCTTCCCAATTACCTCCACGGGCATCTGATGATGTCATCCTGTATAACATGCACCCTTGCAGTACTCAAGGCAAACCTGTGCTGTGGCTATATCATTAACCAATGTGTTTGCAAGCTATTTTACCTAAATGTATTTGGATTCTAATCTGACAGCAGCCAACTTGCATGTCTAAACATGCACCTATCACTTTTGAAACAATTTTACACAGGGATGTGTCTCAATATCCATGTGCTACACTCCTTCCAACATGTTATCCTCAACATACAATGATACAACCACAAACAAACTCCAAAACTGTAGAACAAATGAAAAAATAGCAGCAAAATAAACTGGAGATCGCTTAAAAATAAAAAGCAAGTTTAATTAGCGCTTTTGGAAAGGTTAGTACTTTTTCTTCATCAGACATCTTACAACGTTAATTAAATTCTCCTTATATAACCTTACTTGCTGTTAATTAATCACAATCAATTAACCAATACAAGAAAGATAAAATAAAAGGGAAAGCAACAGTTAAGCAAATATACTTAAACTGAACAGTAGACAAACCTTAACAGCTACAAACTAAAAATCCTTAACCTATTTAGGTTGGATATACCATTACCTTTTAGATTTAATACCAGTTAGTAAGTTATTATTAAAAATCCTATAAATTATTTAATTTCAGTACATAGAAATATATATTTATAGGTATTAAATTAAACAAATAAATAAAATACTATAAACACTTTCTCGTTCCCCTAAAACCAAAGTGCAGCAGACATAAATAATGGACAACCTATACAAAAACATTATTTAGGATGACAAAAATCCACTATTCGGTTATACATATAATTAAATAGATTAAATTAATTTGATTAAATGTGATCTATAAGTAACATTATTAAATATGTTAACCAATTGTAAATATTATAATAAATTCATTTCAGTTCAGTTCTTTAATAAATATACTAAAATTCATTTTATACAATTAATACAATCTATTTTAGACCTCATACAATGATGCTATCATACTCCGTAAAGTGCAATATGACAGTGTTACACTCAGACATATGTGTTTTTCTACTGTGACATTACATGGAATTCATCTTCTGTACCTACACAAGTTTAATGTTCAAATCAGAACCAGTCTACCACTGTGTGTGTGTTCGTTGGTACATTATGGTCATTGTATGATCTTTGGAATCATTCTTCATTTTACTACATCTTGAGGAACCTTTCACGTAGCCCAATGCATCCACCATCCTTCTTTTTTCTTTGGCCACATGACATCCTTCCTGCAGAGGAGTGGTAGATGTCCTCACATCAAATAGGCATACACCCATCATGGTGTCCTTTCATGAGTCTCTGTAAGCCATCTTAAGACCATGGCATGTGTGATTGCTAATTCTGTCATGGTGTGGTGCACATGTGTTATATGGACAGTGGCAGGATGTAATGCAATTCAACAAAAATACATTTATGTGATATAGTCTTACTATATTCAGTAATATAGATATAGGGATTTTTTTCATGGTATAATAATGGCTAGGATTTCATGTGATGTTGGCTGTTATCCTAATAATTTCCTATGACAGTTGACATGTCAATGTTGCTGTCATTCACATGTGCTATATTGAGGTTTGGACGTACAGTTTGGCTACAAGAAAGTCTTACAATCTGTGATGTGAGCTAATATATTGATGCCCATTGCTACCATTACAGTACATGCTCCTTCTATAACAGCTGTAATAATATGCCTCCTGACAACTGTTGACATGGTATGATACTTTTTTATGTATATTGCTAGTGTATTAGGACATGTGTTGCTGTAGTGGAACAGATCAACCATCTACACAGTTCACATTCCTCCATCACAGTGACACTTGCAGTAAGGCACAGGTGTGCATGTGTCTACGTGCCATCATTAGAGGTTCTGTGACAGACATCGATATTAATTCATATTGATTATAGGGTCACATAAGTCTTGTCTCATACATATGTTGTTATGCTTTGATATACACAACCAATTTATCACGTGTTTTGATGCAATTGCAACCTTGTGAACTTCATTATATGTGCAGTTGTGTTACTATATCCAAGTATTATTGAAGTGGTCAGAAGCACCATTGTGTGACTATTAGCATTTATGTCAGGAAATGTTATACATATGCCACAAACTACTGATCTGTAATGTGTCCTGATATGACATCGGGATGCCCAAACACAGCTTGCCCATGAAACATATATAGGCATATGTTGTGCAAGTGAGTTAAGTACATGATATTGTTACAGTTGTATAACTATGTGCATAATAACAGTGTGTCAAATCTGATGAATGGCCAAGGTTGTATTTGGAGGCCTTTTCACAAATCATTTATTCCAGTACATGTGAAATGTTAAGGGGGACACACAACTAAGCACAGATCTGTATGTGGATGCCACAAGACATACCTAACCAGAGAAAATAGACAATCCGCTTACACATCACCCCCTGTTGCCACTGGCCACCAACCAAAGTATACATGCAAAGATTACTCAGTTTTTTATTCTAAGAAGGGCAGCTGATCTGTCCACTCTGTATGGATAATAACAGACTCGATGGGCCCTGACAACATTACATGTTGCCTATAGCATTACTTAAAACATGACCTACCAGACATAGTTGGATCCATACTTCAACACAGTCTCCAGACAACCGAGGTTACCTTAGAAGGGTGTACATCAACATGCATCCTTTTCACTGGGGGTGAACATCACCTGATACAAGAAGTTATAGTCCTTCTCTGTGAGGCAGACCAACAAGTCATCATGGACCTTCTCTAAAAGGGCATAGGTAATATCCTGAATATGTACAAAATATGTGTTCAATTTGTTAAGGCTACATAATGCCTGTTACATCTGTTTGTTGTCTTCAAGATGGTTACCAAGAGCATGCATGATGACACTATTATCCTGCGTAATTTGACCTGGCCAAGGCATTTGACACAAATCCACAGAGATATTACAGAGAAAGTGTCTCAAGTGACCATAAATACTTATGTCAACAAGTGGGTAGATGAATGGATCATGTATGTAATAAATAAATATGTTGCAATGTGTGAAGTTGCCTCTATCTTGAGTCCAATGACCAGGTTTTTTTCCTTAGAGCTCTATGCTAGGTCATTTACTGTTCATTATTTAAGTCTCAGATGTCAAAACTGACTTACGCATTCTTTTCCAACCAGCTTTGTTGAGGACTGCAAATTGTGGACAATCATTGAATCCAAGTGTGGTATTGGTATAATACAGACAGTGTCAACATATAAAAGGGATTGCTGCCACAGCCATAAGAACATGGTAGATGAAGAAAAGTCATGGCGGGATTAGTTCCCCTTATGAAAGCAAATACACAAGATAATTACAATATAGACAGCACGCCCCTATGAGCAGACTGAGTAGATGTTATGTGGAATGTCCACCAGCATGTGACCACAGTAGTAAGCACTCCCTTGTATATAGCACAACTCCTGTGTATGTGCAGGACATCCACATTAAAGTGCATTATAGTTCCATAGTTATCAGCCTTCAACACATGAATAATTGAGTACAATGCACCCTTTTTCATGTACCTCCCAACATGTCTTCCAGGGATAAGTTACTAAAGTGTACCACATCTGCCACAGTGACCTCCCACACATCTTATTGGCCATAACTAAGTATTCTTTTTGCACATAAACATTAATGGTTGATGGTGCAGAACCGCAATCAATGTATTATACAAGATGCATATGTGATACTTGTCTCTGTGATGCATAATAAGTACGTAGCTGATTGACAACATTGATGGCATGGATTACATTCATGACAGTTTGGATTGTGCCATATATATGCCATGCACACCTGTGAACTAGCCAGGATTGCTTATAATTTCAAATACAGATCTGACAGTGTCCCCTCAACACCTCCAGCAGATGTTAAATTTTGAGGAAGGTGTGCTTGATTCCCCTACGAGATTGCTGACAAATCATAATAATTGTGCAAGTGTGTTCTTGCAGAATCATCTATGATCACTCACAATCACATATGTTATGTCAAAGACATGGGATTACTTGTGGTATTATGCTGATATTGTCCATGATTGTGCATGCTTCTGTCTGCTACTGTCCATGAGCCTGTTACTATGAATCCCACTTGGCTGAGACCTATGCTGACATTGCATTCATATTCAGGCAATTCATTCTGCATAGTTTCACAATGTGCACCTAACTCCTATAGTATATACCATCCCTGATATGTGTCTTGTCCATTGTTCATGTCAGGATGCTTATATCACAAGGAATCCTCTCCATTGATATGTCACCCTCTGTGACAGTCACATGATATACAGTAACTGTGCAGAACATACTGTATCATGTTGTTATGTGAATAGTGTTCATACTACAGCTGTCTTCATTGATATGCCCTCATCTGCTGTACATTATCATGTTTCACCTCTCCTCTCCTCTTCCCCTGTATTCATTCCTACAATTTGTCTTTGTGTACCTTTTTAAATACACACTTCTCCTGATTATTTATTTATAATGCAGTCTGTACCTTTGCTGATCATTTACTCAATTTTCATTCAGTATGCCTAAAACAGGTTTCCACACTACTTTGCATTGTATAGACTTGTAATGTGTTGGGACAATATACATTACTTTATTAATAGCCCTGGTAATCATTGTGGCTTTCCATGCAATCCTGCAGACATAGTTTGCTTGTAGGTAAACAGGTGCACGTCTTCAGATGTCCATGCTGCTTTACATGATTTTCTGGCTGACAACACTATTGGTGGCCACAAAACTGCTCTTGTTTATGTTCAAAAATGGTTCATGGCATGCATATGCGATTAGCACTGCTGCTAACCACACAAACATGTAATCTCCATGTAGGCTTTGCACTAAGCCTATACGGATTTATTGAATCCCTAGGACAGTCTATATATCAGTGTCATCTTGGTGAGACTTTGTAAAAACAGGGTTCAACCTTGTGAAGGTAATCACCAATGCTTGAGGATGAATTCACTTCCAGCAATACTACTCTCCTTTGCTTGCTTATTTTATCATCTCTCTATTCTGACTCCTGTATGACAATTTATATGTTTTCCAAAACAACCATATGCTCCTTACATTTTCATATATCTTCCCATTGCTGTATTCTGTCTCGTTAACAAATTTTATACCTAATATTTCTTTCTCTCCCATATTGAACTTAATATTTTCTATTTTACCTACTATTTTTATGCCCTTACTTTTATCCATATTTATACTCATTCCTACAGCACTCAAATATTGATTAAGTTGCTTGATGGCTACTTCCATCCATTATTTATTTTTTTCATTAGAACAATATCATCCACATAACAGAACATGACAGGTACTTTAATCCCTTCTATAGTCATATATTTTGCTTCTGCTAATAATGTATTAACCTAACTAACCACTGCATTCATAACCAATGTGAATAAAATACTACTCGCTGGAAAACCATCTCACCTCCCCATAACTTTTCTGCTTGTCTTTCACAGCAGATTACTTGTCCACTCTTGATTGGCAGTGGATTTTTACAGTGTTGAGTTGCCAGCCTGGCACCCAAGCTTCACAGAAGACACACACACACTCACGCACCAACCTGCTTGTCCTTAAAGTTTACTTGATCACAGGGAGGACATGCAGACTCCACTCAGAAGGCACTCCAGCTGAGAATCAAACTGGAGAACCTCTTAATCTTTTATTTTCTGTTAAAATTCTTATGCCTTCTAGTATAATAATAACCATAGCAAATGCCATGCACCATTCCAATGCACCTAATCTTCTTTTTATATTTGTTATACTGTTCACATTTATTGCTAAAATTCTCAGCTCTTCTAATTTATTTTCCCTTTCTTTACCCTTTGTCTTATTTATTTTCTTTCATACAAAATCCTTTAAAGTTCTCTTCCGTTAACCACACTCCATCTAATTTCTTCATCACTTGTTCCTATCATTACTTCATGCCCTTCATTTTCTATCTTTTTAATCTGTTATTTCTCCACATTCTACTGTCTCATTATTATCTATTATCTGTTCTTCTTGTTCTTTTTCTTGATATCTTTCTATTTATTTCCCTTTCTCTATCATTTGTTCATTCTCATACTCTTTTTTTTTCATTTTCTCCTTATATTCTTTTGTCTTTTCCTTACATTCCATCCAGTACTGACCTCTTTTTCACATTTAAAGCATTTCACTTTACATCATGCCCCATTTTGACACAAATATAACATTTTCTTTTGTCATAATTGTTAACTAAATGATAATTTTTTTTCACTAAAACAAGTTTTTTGTTGTTCCCAGTATTTCAGCCGCGGTGATGCAGTGGTAGTGTTGTCACCTCACAGCAAGAGGTTCTGCCATTCAATTCTAGGCTGGAGCACCTTCTGTGTGGAGTCTGCATGTTCTCCCCACGGTCGAGTGGTGTTTAAAAGACATGTGTTGGGCGTGCCTTCATTGAAGGTCGGGCATTGAGCTGGCACCTTGGCACAGTAAAAATCTACTACCAATCATTAGCGGACTGCAGTTCCGCTGTGGCGACCTCTAACCGGGAAAAGCCAAAAGAAGAGCAACAACAACCTTTGTTTCCTTCAAGATTTATAATAGTTGGAACATGTACTATTCTTTCATTCTCCATTTTTAATACAGCACAGCACTCCCAACCCCCAGCCCACAGACCTCTATTATCATAAATGTTTGCATTGCCCATAACATCTTTACATAGATTCTTTAAATAATCTTTTAGGGATTCTTGTCCTACTTAAGTTTGAAACTGCACTCTTTTTTGTCTTTCTATTAAATGCTTGCAAAACATCCAAATTCCATAGATTACAGTTTTCCTTTAGTTCATATTGATCCAAAAATTTATTTTTAAGTATCTTTATTAATATGAATGAATGCTTTTACGTCTTTTGGTGATATCCCCAATGGTGCTGTTATGTTATCCCAAATGTCATACTTGTCCCTCTCTTTGTCTGCTTTGCATCTCATTCTAACTAAATACATATTTCTCCTTAATTCCACTTGCTTATCTTTTTTCTTTGTCCCAGTCTCACCAGTTCTGCATACAACTTATTTTCTCTTCTCACTTCCTCTACTTCTTCTTGAATCCTCTCCATAATTATTTATTTAACATTTGTTGACAGGGAAAGTCCAACTAGGACAGAGCCTATTTTCAGCAGAGGCCTAGGGAGAAATGCTATCAAAGTCATCTCCACCAAAATGACCTTTTCACTTTCCAGCTCATTCTGTTTAATCAAATCCTGCAGATAAACAACTGTTGCAGTCCTCCATTCACATGGTACAAAACCTGATTTAAGACTATAGTTGAATAATGACTCCACTGACCCTGATTAGTCATATTTTAGACAATTCTGTGGGCATCCTGGGATGTTATAGGGGCCACTGAGACTGTTTTCTTGGCTTTAGTGAGTGCAGCCAGTAAATAATTCCTAGTTATAGTTGGAGCGATTATGTCTGAAGGTATTTTTGAGGAGATGGTTGGGGGTGAGAGGAGTTAAAGATGGAAATGAATTTGTCTGCTAGCAGGTTTGCTATATTTGTAGCCTCAGTTTATGTGGCACCATTAATCACCAGTTCAGCACATTGCTGTCTGCTGCATTTCAGGTTTCTAACATCGCTATAGAAGGTCTTATGGTTATCTTTTACCCATGAGGCTATCTAAACAGCAAAGTTGTCTTTCCTTGACCTAATTAGCCCTCTTAGTTGCCCATTTACTTTGATGAGAGAGTTTCTATCTTTATGGGAATTACCCTTCCAACTTTTTGCCATTAGTATTTTTTCCTTTTGTTATATATTCTATTTATTTTGGGATGCCACCAGGGTGGTTTGTTTCTAGGGCTACTCCTGGGCTAAATTCTGGTAGGTACAGCAGGGTCTATGCAGCCATTGGCATGGTTGGACAGAGATTCTGAGAGCAATTTCATGATAGGCTGCTATGTTCTCTGGATTTGGAGGGGCATTGAATTTTGACAATCCATCACTTAATAAAAGTTAATTTGTTTTGAAATAGTTCATAACTCTTAATGGTGTTAATTGGATTATAGTATTTTTTTTTTATTTTGAAAGAGACAGATTTATGGTTGGACCTTTCCAAGGAAGATGAGACATAGAAGGGTGGTGCAGTACTCATGTACATTTGTAAGCATGAGGTCCAGTATTTGGAACCTCTAGTGGGTGTATTCACTATTTGGTCAAGGGTGTTAGTATTTACAAATCCCTGGAATCTCTGTACCTGTTAATCTGAGGTTGTGTAGGATTCCCAGTCTATAAAGGGGTAATTAACGTGTCTCATGATTATGGATATTAGGTTAGATATTGAATGCCTGCAGTAGGTTCAGGTATGCATTATGAGCTTCTTGGGACATGGAGGGTGACGTATAGCTGACTAGGATATGGTACAGGATTTTGTCTATGGTGATCTGCACATCAATGAATTCCAGTGCATCATCCTGTTTGACCACTTTAGAAGTATGCTTGTTACTGATGTATATTGAGACACCTCCTTTAGTCCTTGCCTCTGAAGTTACTAATCTACAAGTGTGGAAGGCACCGAAACCTTACACTTCTGGGGTACTTTCTGCTGTTTTAAACCATGTCTCGGTGACTGCACAGATGTCTGTTTTCTTGAGCATAAGGAGGGCTTAGAGGAAGTGTATTTTTTTGTTAAGACTCCTGGTATTGAGCAGCTGAGTTGATTTTGCTATGTCAATAGGTTTTCAATTTGGCAAGGCACTATGTGGGGTAGATAAAGTTTTAGCTAGTAATTGAAAGCCTAGAGGGAAGAGTAGCAAACCGTGTGGTCTGTTAATCAAGTTCTCCCAAGCTACAAATATTGAATTCCCTTAGAATGTCACCAGAAGCACAACCAGTTGTCGAAAGTGATATTTTTTTTGCTCATATTGTGGCATCCCCTTAGTGATGGTAATATACTGTTCAGTGCTATGATCATACCAGCCTGAGACACATAGTGTGAAAGCTCCAGAATGTCATATAGTCCAGGGTGGTACATCTCAGGTCATTTACACCTACATGAACTATGATGGAATCATACTGGCACCTATGGTGTAATGACTTGTGTGCATGTGTGATTTGGCAGATTCTGGCTCCAGATATTCAAATTACAGTTAACTTATCCTTGTTCAGCCTGGTTAGGGGGATATCAGCATCTCTTACAATGATGAAAGTTCTGAGAAGTATACTTGCTTGCCTTAGGGGCTTAGTGTTTGGTGCTCCACTGAGAGTGTCAGTGTGTGTGTGGTGTTAGGTGGTGTTTTTTCTGAGTGCCTTTGGGCTTGCTGAGGTATGGCTTTGACAATGGGTGGTCTAGGCAGTCTCTGTTGTTTAGGAAGATTGCTTTTAAGTGTAGCAACATACGTTATTCTTTGTGTGTGTTGTGTATGATATGAGAAGATTGACATGTACATGGCTTCAGCAACCTAATGAATACCTGTTTGCTAGAGTTCAGCCTCGAGTGTCATTGTGTAAATACATATCTTGCACACTGTGTCTGCTTCTTTAAAAATTAAGTGATTGCCAGTAAACATGAGACAATTGCTGCATTGTCTCAAGATGACCATATCCACCAAGTTGACTACAAAGAAGTTAGGAAATTGCATACTCATACTGTCTTGTCTTTTGATTTGTGAGGTACAAGGGACTTGTACTGGGGTTAGAAAGCTATTGTGGGTGCTTTATTGGAGCAAATTATGCTAAACAATATTAAATTCTACTGACTTTAATGATTACACAATGCTGAATTTAACTAAATCTGTAGGTATTGCCACTTACCTCCCAAACAAGCTAGTCTGTGATTGTTGCAGCACAAGGTATTTGCACTATATTGCTGCTTAAAAGGGCACAGTTTTATGAACTGTTCTTTCTTGATGTTTGCTACTATATAGACAACTGCTAACCAACTCAAATGTGCAAAATTTACAGCAGCAAGGAAAAAGTGACAGGAGGAGCACTGTGTGAAGCCCGATATACACCGTCCAATCCTAGACCAGCAGAAATCCATGCTCCTCTCAGCAGGAACCAATGCCGTTCTGTGCCTTCCCTTAAAAGGAGCAAACTAATAGCACACAATCTTCGGGCTTTCCAGTGATTGGTATACTCTGTGAAGGCTAGAAAACAATGTTCATTTGCTCCTTCTCTCTCTGCAGGAACAAAAAAGAAGCACTAATCCTAAGCCAGTTGTAGAACTGGTATTGTGACTTATGTTTTGTGTGTATGGGGTGTGCAGTGTAAGAGTAATAAGTTGGCCGTAATTTCTTTCACTTTCTATCTCAAACATCATCAGCATGGTGGGAAGAGGATTGCATTGTATTAAGGAGTACTGAGATGGTAATAATTTTTTTTCACTCACCATCACAAACATAGACCTTACATATGATAGCTGGCTGTGTCTTCTGGCTTGGCAAGAAAAGGATGTGAGCAAAAGCAGCTGCTCGTTGACACAATGCAACAGTGAGCAGCACTGCCATTTCAGAGAGCTTTGCTCTGGTCAACTTTTTGGCTGTGTCTTTTTCTGTGAGGAGTCTGCATGTCCTCACTGTCACTGTACGGGTTTATATATGTACTCTAGTATCTAGCCACAGATCTAGCTACATGTATATACATCAGGGTTCTCCTGCTGCACAGCTGTGTACATTACAGGATCTGCTCTTATATAACACCTTACTTATCTCTTACTTATGTCTGCTTACTTCACAGTTGCACAACTATGGCAAATGTGTAACCAAAACTTGTAGTGTGATAGTCAAGTATTTAGTCAGATAAAGCAGTATTCATCAAATTGTGTAACTGACCAGTACAGACAACTCAACTTACCTACATGTCAACCAGCTCAGGAGTCAAAAATCGAAATTGTAACCATGTATACATATAGACAGATAAATAGACAGATAGATACATGCATGGATGTAGGGTCTGTACTAAATAGTAGACTCACACCTCATTGGCCATTCAGTATACAGAGGAAAATCCATAACTCTATCACACCATCTGTTGCATATCAAAATCTAACAAACAGTTTAGAATAAATAAATAAACTAAAAGTGACCCTCTCATACCATTATCAATTTATATATATCAACTCAAGACATTATACAAGAATGGAGGAAAAGGCAGAGTCCCTTATTACACTGTGTGTGATCTCACACTGAATGCACCCTGTGAAACAAACCCCATAGTATAAGTGAATTAATCTGTTACATTCACTTACATTGCTAACAACTCTCCATGTGCAGAAGATAAACAACTTGTGTCCGTTGATATACAAGTAAACTTTGATTTAATGAAGCATTAAACATTCTTGTCCAACTAAAAGAGACACACACACACACACACACACACACACACACACACACACACACACACACACACACACACACACACACACACACACACACACAAACTTCCCAAGTAACATCCAAACATTCAAACCAAAGGGTAAGAAGGTCACATAAAGAAATTGTTCAGTTAAAGCAGCAAGAAAGACCCAATCATGCTTGAATCTTCACTGTATAATACTTTAATCCCAAGTCAATAACACCAAACCCCACTAGAGTCAGACCTGGTATGTTATCATTTTTTCCTGATTTCAACAGTACAGTAGAAGTAGATTGTTTTTCTGTACTTTAGAAACAAACTGCTTGAAATTAAGCTTGATGTCCATAAATATTATGGAGCCCGTGAAATATCCCAAATAATATTCAAATCAAAAAGTAGAAATAATTCAGTAAAAACTGCAAGAATAACCCAATCAACCTAACGTCTTCACTATGTAATACCTTAAACTTCCACAGTGTTTCAGCTACATAGATTCTGAATGTCCATGACCTTTTACTTTTCTTTATGGATACATGCAACCCAGTAAATACAACCCCCACTAGCTGTAGACATGCCATGTTTCTGCCTTTTTCTGACCTCATCAGCTGCAGACTTGCCATGTTTTGATCATTTCCTGACCTTATATATATATATATATATATATATATATATATATATATATATATATATATATATATATATATACCTGCCAAGACGTGGACAGTTTTAATAACAACCACCTTTGAAAAAGTAAAAGTAACAGCTCAATTGATTTAAAACAGCACAAGGAAAAGATCCTCGCATCTCTTCTTAACATGTGCTTCCTTTCCATAGATTAAGTATCTTAACAGCTCTTAACTGCTTTTGTTATTGCTTATTCTTTTTTCACTTCTACTCATTTCTGTCTGCATCATCTTGTCACATACTGCAGACTTTCTCTGCCTGAAAGTCTACTAAATCATCCCAGCTGACATTCTCAGTAAACAAATGTATACACGTTCTAAAGGATCATATAAAGCCACATTTTCCACATTACAGCCAGCTTCTAAAACAAAAACACATCACTGACTTCAAAGTCATTCAGTACACATTTTTATTTCATTCACATTGTTTTGTGCAAATGACAACCCTTGTTGAAAAAAATATGCTTGCTAACTTGTCAGCATCTTTTATAACCCAGTTAACTTTTGCATTATTGCAATAAAGGCAAACCCATACACAGTGCAGAAAGCAGGCTCTAATATCCTATTCATGAAAAAGGAATCAGAAGGTGTGAGTACAGGTTAAGTCATCAAAGCCATTTCATCAGCTATCATGCTGTCAGAAAACTAAATAAGGCAAACTTTTAAACAAACACCTAAAATGGGGGTGGCACCATCAGAGCTGTGGGCAGACAATAGAAAAATGCATTGCTGAAAGTGTTTTTCATGAGTTATAAATTTATTGAGAGACAGGACGATGTATAACATTAACAGCATTAAGAAAAGTTAGTGGATAAATGAGTTGATAAAAACAAATGTTTAGCTTTGGTTGATAGGAGAGTTAATGTCAATTATGAAGCTTATCTTTCTTGCACAAAATTAGGTCTTTCTCAAATAAGGAACGTGAATCAACAATGAGAAGAAAATAAATGCCATTTTTGGTGTGTACTTCAGTTAAATGAGTGACAGGTGACCTCTGTTGAGAGGTAAAACTGCAAAAACCAGGATATTTACTCAGACTAATGTTTGCACAGCTGTGTCATAAGAAGTCACTGACAAGAAATGCTGTCATAATGTTTTTGCACCAGATCTCTGTACAAATATACCAAATTAAATTTCAGAAAATAATAATAATTTATTAAGGAAAATATATATATTTATGCAGTTTGTGAGTATAAGAATAACATTCTAGGAACACCAGTTCTAGAACACTATTGAGAGAATGCCTGAGTTTCTACATTTTGATGTTTTTGTTAGCTTGGATGGGAATATATTTATTATCTTCTTATTGTTATCTTTTGTCAAACCTTTAATTCTATAGAAGGTGCTCTCAACATATTTATATCTATGTAGTAACAGAGCACAGCTGCACGTACAATTTATTATAACAGTAGGTGTTTAAGTAGGCCACTGCTATATTCCTTACACTGGAGCATTGCTGAAAGGCCAGATGTCCAACTGCTGGACTGACCTCCAGAACTTTTTCTTCACAAATTCCCAAGAAAATACCTTCTCTTTTACTGTTATTAGGCTGACATTCTGCATAAAGGAGGTTATGCTCATGCCATTACTTTGGTACTTTTTTGTTTTATTCTGAAGGGACAGTGACAGTCCCTGCTTTACTTTTTTATGTACACCAGCAGTAGGCCATTTATAAAAGCTTTAAGGGATGGAAGGAATAGGTAGTGAATTAATGACTGCCATCACAGATATCTGAGAGGTTAGCAATCCAACCTCTGTTTACCTGTCAGAAACATCATTTTCATTTTAATCTCATTGTAGAAGGTTGGAAAGTACTTGTACTGTAGCGGTGATCGTGTACTCAGACATCTGCTGTTATGGTCAGTTACACACAACTGTACTATGTTCATCATAGGGATCACTACTGAAGTACTATTCCCCACACAAGGGACCAGAGATATAGCAGGTGTACATGCAGACAATTTACAGAAAATCTTGCAAAATGGAAAAGGTAAAGGCTGTCCTATTCTTGGACTGGATATTTTGTTTATAATGTGTGAAAAAATTATGAATAGACATACTGGAAGAGAAGAGGGTAATCTCAGTCCAGCTAACTCTGACAAAGAGTCTGAAATTAAATTACTTGGTTTAGGCCATAAAGATTGTATCTTACAGTTTTGATTACAGCCAGAGACAAAATGTCTGTGAAATCCAGAAGTAGGAATCCTACTGTATTGTCCTTAGGGGGTGAACTAATTGCTACCCTTGAAAGGTGGAAGTTCTTGAAATGGTTTTATAGCTTTCAGATGTTATCAAAGCTCTGTGTGTATGTGTGTGTGTGTGTGTGTGTGTGTGTGTGTGTGTATGGTAACACATATGCACAAGATTTTGGTTCAATTTCTAGTAAAGTGGGTAGTGTGAGAACCAGACGTCAGATGACCAGATGGGTGTAATATTCTGTACACCAGCAATAATGCTTTAATACTAGATGAGACAGAAGTCTCAGGAAAGTCAGTTTTTGAAACCTGACAAAGGATTACTCACCCACTTCATCGTGCTTTGCTTTAATAGGTAACCAGGGAATAGTAGTTCTTTAGATCACTCAGGAAAATATAGTGAGATTAGTTAAGTATTGTTTTTCAGTATCTGTGTGAACCTTTCCATCTGTGTTATTTTTACTATTTCCTGTGATTGAAGCTCTGGTGTTTATTGTAATTAGATAGTATTTTCATGTTTTTTATTATTTATTATTAAACATATTTAAACTATTCATTGTGGCTGGTATTTTAGAGAATATTTTAACTTAAATTTATTTGGTAACACTGTGACAACAATATCCCATATTCTCCATATGTTTGGCAAGACAGAAGCCTTTTCTTACACAGAAAAACATCCAGGCTCGGCTAAAATTTGCAAAACCATACATCGTCTCCCAAAAGCATGTAGGAAAATGTGTCATGGTCTGATGAGACCAAGGTTGAACTTTTTGGCCACAATTCTAAAAGGTATGTTTGGCACAAAAATGACACTTTACATCACCAAAAGAGCACCATCCCCATGGTGGAGCATGGTAGTGGAAGTATCATGCTTTGGGGTTGCTTTTCTTCAGCTGGAACTGGGGCTTTAGTCAAGGTGGAGGGAATTATGAATAGTCCCAAATAACAGTCACTTTTGGCCCAAGACCTTCAGGCATCTGCTAGAAACCTGAAGAGGAAGAGGAGTTTCACCTTTCAACATGGCAATAATCTCAAGCATACATCCAAATCAACAAAAGAATGGCTTCACCAGAAGAAAATTAAAGTTTTGGAATGGCCCAGCCACAGCCCAGACCTAAATCCAATAAGAAATCTCTAGCATGACCTGAAGAGGGCTATGCACATGAGATCCCCTCACAATCTGACAGATTTGGAGCGCTTTTGCAAGGAAGAGTGGGCAAATATTGCCAAGTCAAGATGTGCCATGCTGATAGAATTGTACCCACGAAGACTGAATGCTGTAATTAAATCAAAACATGCGTCAACAAAGTATTTGTTTAAGGGTGCGCACACTTATGCAACCAGCTTATTGTACATTTTTTATTTTTTATATTTTTTTCCCCTAACAGATTTGATTTTCAATCGAATTGTACAAGTTATAAGTCATATTAAAGGTGGGAAAAGTTTTGAAATTATTTATTCTGGTCTCATGTTTTTATATCACAAAATCCTGGCATTTTAACAGGGGTGTGTAAACATTTTATATCCACTGTGTATATATATATAGATATATATATATATATATATGTATATATATATATATATATATATGTATATAGATATATATATATATATATATATATATATATATATATATATATATATAGATATATATATACATATATGTATATATATATATATATATATATATATATATGTGTGTGTGTGTATGTGTGTGATGTTTTTTTATGTGTTATGGAGCAAGCTTTTCTCTCCAACCTCGGGTGAAAATGAGATTTATACCCAGTAAGACTTTGGTATTTAAATGTCATCAAATAAATAAATTAGTTGTTGATTCATGAACAGCTTAGTCTATATGTCAAGGTGTTATTATGGTCTGAGTGTGTGCAGAGGTTGCTTGAAAACAAATTAGACATGTGAATGTCTCCTATATTAATACCACAAGCCGAAGCAACTGATATTAGTGTGTCACCCTAAGCTTGTTGACAAATCTTATTCCTGCAGTAATGTATATTAACACATCTACAATTCCAGTCATCAGAGCCAACCTGAAAGTCTTTCGAGTCAGAAGTGCCACAATCTGTTTCACATTCAGGTTCTATTTTTCCATGTTTCTGTCTTGGGAGCTGCTAACACTAAGGTGCCCTAGATAGGCTCCCAGGCTAAGTGTGAGATGTCTATAATTTGTGACTGCCTTGGGGGGAGGGGGGTCATGATGACTCTTCTGTTGTTCTCTGCTTCAGTTTCGCATCAAACCAATTCTTTCTTTAAGAATTAAAGAAAAGGAGACTACTGGTATGGTGAGGGCTGATGCTGAAGCCAAATGCTCTTCTGGTACTATTAGATTTCCTCATACATAATTAGTCTAGTGGTAATGGTACCACTAGAATAGATAAGCACACATAGGTTCATATGTTCATAGGTGTGTACTAGACTAATGGCCCTGGAGCCTTTATAAGCCTAGCCCATAGGATTACCCTGGCATCATGTCACCCGACCTTAGTTCCCAGTGCCTGTGTCAAGCAGAGCCATGGGAGTGTTCCCCCACAGTGAATTTTCTATTTCCCATTCACTCAGCAAGATTTCTCCTGAAGAGGGCCAGTGAGGTGCTCTGCTTCCATAACATGGGCAGTCTCTGGTTTATGAACCTGTCCCATGAGCATGTTCTGTTGATTGTGGTAATGAGGTTGAGGTCTCTGGAGCATGTGGTGTGAAGGGATTGAGATTTCTTTGCAGGTAGCATTTCTAACAGAGCTGGGTGAGACATGGCTTTGTAAGTCAAGCAGAGATCGCCTCTAACTAACTAGGCGATATGAGACAGAGAATAGTTGGAGTTTTTTGAGTCTGTCCATACAGGATAAATGTTTAAGGCCTAGGATCCTCTTTGTGAGGTACTTTTGCGGCCTCTACATAAAAAGTTCTCAATATTTCTGTGGTTTATAACCCATCTGCCTGCATTTGACTGAGAAATACAAATTCAAAATCAGGTATTTCTCATTGGAAAGAAAGAGGTAGAATCTATGTGTCTAGTTAATCTCCTGGGGTTATTCACTGTTCCTCTGCATGTAGACTGGACTTGAAGGATGTTTAGAATAAGTTTCAGGTGGGCTAGTGTTGACAGTGGTGTGGCTATTACCTCAGTCATGTCATACATTGAGGGTCTTGGATATGTTAGTCATCCAAATAGGAACACATGTGCTCACCCTTTGTATTCAAGTAATCATAGACTGGGGTTTAACTTTGTAAATACCATGAGTGTTGCAGAAGGTCCAAAAGGGAGCAAAGTGAACTTGCAATGGTTTTTCCTTTAACATATGTCTGAGAACAAGTCTGTGATAATATATGCAGATAAGGATCCTTTACTTGTAAGGTGGTAAGCAAAATGTCCTTGCAGACTAGAGGAAGGAGCAGCTACAGAGTTAGCATTTTGAATTCCTTCAGCTCAAGAAATTTGTTTAAGTATGTCCATTATCAGTCTCCATCAGTCATCTTTCTCTGGTATCTGTAACAGCTAGAAGTAGATTTATTTCCCCTTTTTGACAGTTTCACTACTATTTCCACTGCCCTATGGACATGAATTGTTGTACTATGTCTAACACCAAGTCAAGCTTATCTTCTTGAATTTTGAAAATTCCCATTTACATAAACTTGGAAATTAATTCTGTTTGGTAGCTTTGAAAAACAATGCACCTTACCTATTGATTAGGCAGCAGAGGGAGATGACAATATGCTACAGTATCAGTTTGCATACCAGCATGTTGTGTAACATTGCACACATGGCATATATTTTACTTTGTGTTTCTGGAACATATTGTAAGATGACACTGATGCATCTAAACAATGGAAGCCAGCCATTACCAATCCATACATGTCATTCAGTGATATTTTAGGTCTGCTATGGGGTGGTGTTGAATGCATTCTCTGCCATCCCTTGTGATGCTAGGCATATTCAGAATTGCCATTAAGTTGTCTCTGGGGTGAACTGAATCTGTATAAAATGCTGATATAAGTCACAAGAGTACCATATGTGGGAAGAGTGGCACTACCTGGGGGGCACATTGACACATTGTATATTATACCCTGTGCAATGCATACCACTAGGCAGAGGATGGAGTGAACTCTCTTATAGCTGATGCATTATTGTCCCTGTTTCACAGGTGAGGCTTTAATGGCAATGTGATTGCAAGTAATGGTGACACCCAGTACATCGTGGAATAAGGTTATTTCATAAAATGTCCCCATGATGTTGTTACTTTCTTATGTGGTATGTGAGAACCACATATACTCCCCCAAATGCTGTAGCATGGCATTGAGAAACTGCTACAACTGCCATGAAGCAAATGCCTGGGATCCACCAACTGTGTTACCACTGTTCACTGGCAGGTTCCGTAGCTAGGATTTTCAATAATAAACATACCTATTAATTCACTAAAATTGATAATTCACAATCCCATGAAGCTTTGTGTGAGGGTGACACATCCATACCACCTCCAGCATTGTGTCTCTGTGCACATGGTAGCAGTCCATTATTTGTGCAACATGGAGGCAATGAGAAATTAGGTGTGGTAAGATCCACTTTCATGGATACTAGGGTGAAGATGGTCCTCTATAAGTACACTTCTACAAGTTCAGTTGCTACCCCTAACATTATAATGGGGTGTATTTTTCTGTTCACTGGGATTTTATGGTGTACAGCTATACAATGGGGTCACAACTCATTGCATAGTTTTAAGAGTCACTCCACCATACTGTAAGCCCTAATCGGAATTAGTTCTCACCTTCATTATAATAATGTCAATCATTTCCATCTCAGATGCTTGCAGTGCTGGCTATTATGTTTCTCTGCCTTGTGGAACTTCAATATGTATGTCACTGAACCATCTGCACCCTATGCACTGCCACTCATCACATAATTTGTTATTGCGCATAGCATAATTTGCATCTGAATCCTTGGGAGAGTCCTAATAACAAAATAATCAGCAAAGCATGAACAAGCTGATCTGGAGGTACACTAAGAGACTAGTGTATATATCACTATCAAAAGCGGAGATTGTACAGACATCAAAGCTGTTAATCCCCTGGTTATAAATTTTCACTTATTATATCCAAACAGGGTTTTCATATATTCTCTCTTCAAGGACCACAATATACTGTCTGTAAGCTGTATCCTATCACAACAGGTAAACAAATCTCTGCTTTCTCATCAATGCAGAATACCCTCAAAATGATATATATAACTAAAAAAAGAAGAAAACTTGGCTTGGGAATTGGCATAATGGTTAAGGTGATTCCCTTACAATTATAAGGTGCAAGGTTTGGTTCTCAAGTGGAATAATTGGCTAGGCTTAAAATGGCCCACAAGGGCAGTTAGTGTAGTACTAATCTATTAACCTAAGGATGAAGTAGCAGAATAACTCCTTCATTATGGTCATACTTTGGTGCTAAAATGCCCTTTTCTATACTCATTGCTTGACCAGGCTAAATCTTTATAGCGTGTAATCAGACCAAACTGTTTATGTACTTATCTCTGCTTCCACTTGTAAGACATCTAACTCCTTCTCTTGTCTAATGTTAGAGGTACCTTTGTTTCTCCTAAGTACAAAATTGTCCATTTCATGTAAGTTGCCACATGTTGTTTTCGCAGCGTACTTATACTTCCGAGTGGAATAATAGCTTATGGTATACATAACACATCACTACCTACTCTCTTTTATGAAGCTATAGTATTCCTATTACTCACCTGCTTGTGGCAGGTTCAGAATGTATCACTGCAGCTGAATATTGGCACCCTTCTTTTTACTATGCTTGATGACTATTTGCAAAGGAATCTGATATGAGGCATGTCTGTTGGCTCCCTATTGTATTGTTGGCATTTCAAAATGCCGAATGCAGACATGACAAAAAAAAAAAGATTGATACTGTAGATGAACAGTGAATTTTGAACATCTCTCTTTTCCTCTAAATTTCTTTTTTTGCAGGAGGGTTTGCCCTCCCCAATATATATATATGTATATATATATATATATATATATATATATATATATATATATATATATATATATATATATATACACTAACTCTGACATTGCCATACCTCAGAGAAAATGGAATATCCCAAGAAATTATCATCTCCTACTTAGTATTTGTAAATCCATCTTTTGGAACTTCAGTCTCCGTTTCAGGACTCACTCTAATGGGGTCCTTCATTTTAAATGGTTACTATGTCCGTATTCTCCTTTCTTATTGATCTATCCACTGTTCAGCAAGTAGACAGCCCTTTTATAAAACTGACATAAAAAGTTACCACTTCTAATGATTCCAAACAGATTGCCTTCCTTGCCATATCAATCTTATGTTGTAAAACAAGCTAACCTGACCATTGCGCCCCCTTGCATATTCCATGTAACTGAAAAAAGTTGTACTCATCTGTGAAATACAAACCTGTGCAAACTTTCTGACAACCTGAGCCTGCATCCCAGACATTTGTAAACCTTTGTGGACAGCTAATTGTTGCAGTATCCATTTTTTTGTACAAGTAACTGTAATTTTTAACTAACAGAGGTTATGGCTTATTGGATTTGGTATCTGCATACCCAATGCATGTTTGCTTGAAAGTCAAAAGAAAGCATAACTTTAATTATTTAATCTATTGTTTTGATGTCTAACTGGATGACGGCTTTCCAGTCCATTTTTAAGCCTACAATATGCACATCACCTCTCCAAGACCAATTTTTCCTGCTTTTCAAGCAGGGTCTTTAGTATAAGTCTCGAATTTTGCATTTCCTGACCTGCCATCTCATCATAGCTTTCAGCTATGTTGTACAATGTCTAGTTTTCTTTACTGACAGTTTAATCTGCTCATTGTTGGCATGAATAGATGCAGCCTCCTATTTTATCACCTTTATCTCCAAAGTCATGTGTTCTAGCTTTTCTGGAATCTTATCCAGTTTTACATCCATCCTGATCCAAGTTTTACAATACAGGAATAGTTTGATAGCTCTTCCTCTTCTCTATCGGGATAGGTGAATGTTTTTCATAGTAAAGTTCTTTCTTCTTCTTTCGGCTTTTCCCGGTTAGGGGTCGCCACAGCAGGACTACGGACCACTAATGATTGGCAGTAGATTTTTATGGTGCCGAGGTGCCAGCCCGACACCCAACCTTTAACAAAGGTATGCTCATTCACACATGTCTTTCGAACGCCACTCGACTGCGAGGAGGACTTGCAGACTCCACACAGAAGGCACTCCAGCCAAGAATCGAACGGGAGAACCTCTTGCTGTGAGGTGACAATGCTACTGCTGCACCACCGTGGCTTGTAACATTTTTCATAGTAAAGTCTGTTTCCAAAACACATGAATACAAAAATACACATGGGCCTCAGATGATACAAAATCTCAGGTGTTATCAAGGTTCATGTTCCACAGGCCTTACAACCCTGCAAGTCAAGGGAAGGCATTTATGTCACATTAATAACAGTTAATGTTTACACCCCAACAGTACCTTAGTGTGACACCGAAGATGGGATATTTTTCCTTGGAGATTGCATTAATCTGCATCCTAGGTTAAAGGTATAGAAAAAGAAAATGGATTACTTATAAAGCAACTAGAACCCCTACACACACACACACACACACACACACACACACACACACACACACACACACACACACACACATACACACACACACACACACACACACACACACACATATATATATATATATATATATATATATATATATATATGTATATTGAATTTTCATATTATATGAATCTTTTTACCTTAATTCCTGAAAGGAAATATACTGTTTTGAGCAAAATATACTAGTATTTGAATAGTGCCTTTTATTGCATAACTTCTTGTTTAAGTGGAATGAGTTGAATAAAATGAGACTGCTCTGTCTTTTTGAGCTAACAAACTTGAAAGAACTTGTCAATTTTGTACCAACCTCTGATGCAGACAGCCAGCTCATGAACTTTGCAATGCACTGAACTTTCAGAAAAAAAAGTCACAGACTGTGGTAATTTCAGGATTTATCAGGAATGGAGATAATCTGCGGCTTAAAGACTTTAATCTTTAAACAGAGCAAAAGAAACAAAGAGCTATCTGTCCGAATTAATTTGTAGTACATGTTTTTATCTAAATTGAATATCTTTTATACATCCTTGTCTGTGGTTTTCAGTGGAATTTTTTTAAATCAGATGGCGTGTGCAGGCTTATTAAAGGTAGCCCCTTCTCTGTAGACATCTTAAACCTTGTGTTGTACAACTGTGTTTCACTGTACTGCCAGAGTTCTTATGCATGCCCTTTGTTGAACATGATAATAACACTTAAATCTGAAGCAGTTGTCTGCTGCTATTGTTTATGTATATCACAGTACCTCCTAGTCCAGCCACAGTTTGTGTTTACAAATGTATAATACACTGCTTCATTACTTTACATCTAAGATCACAAATTGCCTGTTATCTTATATTAAATCTGAAAGGACTTCTTATTTTCTTTTGAATAATTTAGGTCTATTTATTTATGTTTCTCTTTCATCATGCATTATTGTATTATAGAAGTAAGTTTGCTGAATGTCAGTGTATGTGTGTTTGTATGTGCATGCGTGTGTGTGTGTGTGTGTGTGTGTGTGTGTGTGTGTGTGTGTGTGTGTGTGTGTGTGTGTGCACATGTGTGGGTGTATGCACATGTGTGGGTGTATGCACATCTATCTTATTAACTCTGGAGAACTTTTTTAAAGAACTGTGATATAATTGTGATATAATTTCTGTAGTTCTGTGACTGGGATCATGCTGTGCTTTATTGGATTTGTTTACCGGGAAAGTTCACTGTGCCTAAAAGAGCCCATTTTCAGTGGAGGCCTGGGGAGAAAAGCTCCAACAAGAACATAGATACAGAAAAAAATTAAACATTAATTGGTACAGAAGTAGAAACAGTGTTACACATAGTAATTACAGTAATATATACAGAATATATACATAAAAGCAGAAATGTATTTGGTTGATTACAGTAATATATACAGAATATTTACATAAAAGAAGGGATTTAGTTGGTTGTCATATAAATTCAATCAGAGAGGTATAAACAGAGCTATATTAATCAACATTATGTACCAGTATCAACAAGTGATGAAAAAATAATAAATATGGAGAAAGTATCATCAATCACTAGTAGCAAAAAGCATAGGAGTTTAGTTATCATATAAGGAGAAGGAAGAGGTTAAGGCACAGAGCAAGTATATTGCCAGGAGGAGCCGAGATGATTTTTCAGTATTTGTTTGAAGGTGGTGGTGCTGCCTGTGTTTCTTATAGAAGGTGGAAGCGAGTTCCATAGTTGGCAATGGTGAAGGAGTAGAGCAGTTGGCCAGCAGGTAAGGTGGGCTTTTCTTCTTTTAGAAATAGATGATTTTCAGATCTTAGTTGCCTGCTGGGTTGGTATTTGGCAAGTAGAGTTGAGAGAGCAGGACAGTCTGTGGGTCTGTACATTATTTTGTGTGCTGTAGTTAGTTGGGTGTGAGATGGTGGGGTATCTAAAATAAGTCTTTGACTTGTACACTCACCTGTTTTTCAGCTCAATATATACAAATATATATCCTTTTCTGTGAATTTTTCACATGGTTTAACGCATACTTCAGAAGATGTAATATTAGACTCTAGATAGTAAGCATTTGTCTGATTATCCAGCAATAATTATATAATGAATACAGATGGAGCATGGCTAACTTTTTTTTCAGTTTTGTGACATATATGTAATATATGACTAAAAAAACCCAAAAACCATTAAATCCCAGTGACATGGCAGCTAGCACTGCTGCTTCAAAGTGGACTTCCCTATACATGCATGAGGTGAAATAGCTTCAGTGTAAGTAGTGTGCAGAAAAAAAAGATGAACTACATAAGGGCAAACACTTTTTTCCCATAGGAAATCATTGTCGTTGTGATTTCTAATTGTGTGCTAGCATTGATTCACTTTCTTAGGGAGATTTTCCCTTTATTTGAGTTGGTTTAACTGTGGAGTTGTAATATATATAAGTTTAGGGGCTGTGGGAGACTTGTACCTACATTAGAGTGTGCAGGAGGCTTGTCCTCCAAAAAAAAAAAAAAAAAAAAAAACAAGGAAATGGGAATTTTCTGCCTTTTTACATTTCTGACATTTTTTTTTCATTCTTTTGGAACATCAACTTTCAGGAAGTTGATGTTTCCTAGTAAAACCCTCATAGAGTTTGGTTTTCAAGTTCATGGTAGCCAGGGATGCCTACTATGCAGTCTGTACATGTATCCATGTTTCCAAGTGAGTTTCTGTCAGGTGCGCTGACTTCCTTCAACATCCTCAAGACGTACTGTAAATGAAGTGTAATTTCTCCAAGAAAAGTATTATTTTATTTTGTTTTACATTTGTTTGCCTGAATAGTACATGGATGCCAATTGAATATTTCCTGGTACTACCCAGGTGAAATAATTCACACTCAAAAAAATGTAACAGTGAGGCAGTAAAATGTACACAGCAAAAACAGAACAGAAAGTAACAATATATAACTAGAGCTATATAGTAGCAATTAAAGGATGTAGCAATAATTATGAGAGAAATATAGATTTTACATGATTTATATTTCATATTTACATCATGGGGGAAATTTTGTCGGGTAATGGAGTCAGGGCAATAATTTGTAGGGAGGTGAAGTTAGAAGTGTATGTAGATGAGAGAGAGTAAGGATAGAGGTTGGGAGGCCCTTACATGATGTGGCCTGCTGTGTGTCAAGAGCAGTTTGATATGGTGTGGAGGAAGGTCTGAAGGTGGGGAAGGGAGACTGTAGTTCCTTCAGGTGAGGGGATTACCATATTTAAGGAGCAAGAGCATAGAAAGGGTAGATGGTGCAGCATAGCCTGGTTTGTTGAGGTTGGAGTGAGGGAGTTGTTTGGGAGCTGCATCTTATAGTGTATGTGTCTGGTACAGTGTCTGACAGCTAGTTCTGCAATGAGTTAGGTTGGTAGAACTGAAGATGAGAGAACCGAGTAGTAGGTCTACTCTGTGCTGCACTGGGAGTCACTTGGCTTTTTTGAGGGTGAAACAGTGGTGCTTATGAGGGCACAAGTTAGTTATTATAGCAATAACCAACTCTGTGGTGTGGTATATTGAAGATTTACCCAGGGTCGGTACGCTTTAATCATGAGAATGAAGCCCGAGTCATTAGACAAAGTTAACTCTGGGTAAATCTTCCATATTCCACACCACAGTGTCAGTTATTGCTATTATACAATGACATTACTTAAGAAAAATGGCTTACTTTTCTTAAATAATGTCATTGATGTATGATGGCTCCAAGGTGTTTTTCTGCTTTCCGATGATATCCCACTGCTTTTTGGATGCACTGCACATATGTATGGGCCTTTTGTTCCCATGCTCATGCAGTACATAAGTGGCTTGTTATGGGTGCTGTACTTATATAAGAAGCAACATAGAAAGGAAGATCTCTGTTACTTTTTTTTTTTTAAAGATACTTTGACACTTTGAAGGTACTGGAGAGATGGGACATATACAATGAAAGAATAATCAGATACATTTCACTAGCTTTTCATAACGTACCTGATTATTCTTTTATTTTTGTGTTCCATCTTTCTTACTTGTTTCAAGTATCTGGTTTTGTAAGTTTATTTATTCGTTTTTTTTTTTTTTTTTTTAAAGGGAAAGAAAGTGAAATTTTTATGGCATATATTAATGAAAAAAGTCCGGGTGACCAGACCTTTTTCCATTGGTATATGCTCAGATTTACAACAGGCATGCTGGTTGGGCTGACCAATCAGCGTGCTACTTTTTTAATATTAATGGCCAGTCATTGCATAATAAGCAATGGAGTTTCTTTCAATAGTCCATAGTATGGAGAATAACTATTATCTGTTGCATAATCCCAGTTATCCTCATTAGTGGTAATATATAATTATCAACAATGGAATGAGTAAGGACAGTTCATAACCAAATGAGATAGGTTATTTCAAGCAGAAAAAGGAAATTGGGTAGGCCTAAAATGGCCCACAAGGGAAGCTATCCTACTACTTTACTATATACCTATGAGAAGTTTTTCTTAGAGGTTGTGGCTATAATTAGTAGTTCATATCTGAGTTAGGCCAGAAGGACCCCTTTGCCTATAGCTCTGGCTACTCTGGCTAGGCATAGTGAAATTTTCCTAGTCCAGAAAAGAAGTGAATTAACTTTTGCCACTGATTTCTCAATATGGATGTGGAATGTTAGTGACTAGTCTAGTCAAAAACTGAGGTATTTGAAGGAAGTAGTTTTCCTCTGGCTTGTACCTGATGAGTACAGGCATAGGCTACAAATCTCCCCCTACAACCCTG
>NW_025048976.1:0-40521 GCF_019279795.1 Protopterus annectens | reverse complement strand
GTGTGGGGTTTGTGCAAAAAAGATGATGTATGTCCGTATATACCTATATATATATATATATATATATATATATATATATATATATATATATATATATATATATATCAATATGTTGTATCTGTTTAGTCCTTAATATATTTTCACACACACATACATCTACATGTTGGAATACATTCTCTGTATTGTTGAATGACTGGACTGGATGCTATATTTGTGAATACAGTGAGGTTATGCGTATCTGAGATGGCTTAGAGGTAAATCACTTTGACAATGGTGTGCATGGTCCTGGGTTTGAGCCTTGCAGAGGTTGTTTTTTTTTTTTGTTGCTAGGCAAAACAAGGGCTGATGGATACAGAGTGATTAAGGCACTTTAAAGCAGTTGTACATGGGTTTGCTCGGGTTTGCGCAGAGGAAAGCACTGCTAAAGTCTGGTTACAGTTTCTTATACTCAGTTAGCTGCTGAATTGCTTAACCTGTGTAGGCATTGCTTAGCTCCACACAAACTCCCGCAAACCTGCTTACAACTGCTTTAAAGTGCCTTAATCACTGTGTATCCAATGGGCCATGTTCTGCCCAGCAACAAAATAAACTGCTCTTGCAAAGACCCTGCACACCTTAGTCAAAGTGATTTACCACTAAGCCATGACAGATACAAAGAGATTTGATGTTTTCAGAAACATATCATCCAGTCCAGTCATGCAACAGTGCAGAGAATGTATACCAACATCTAGATGTATGTGTGTGTACCTATATTAATATCTAAACAGATACAACATATATATCTATATATATATATATATATATATATATATATATATTTATATATATATATATATATATATATATATATATATATATATATATATATATATATATAAATTTCTAAAACTATATGCATATTTATCAATATATATGCACATATATACATGCATATTCCTAAATCAACACATATATGTCTACACCTATATGCCCACATATACACAGCATGTAACATATGTGTATGCAGCTATATATCTATGTAGGTGTATATGGACATAGTGATATATATATTAGCAGATATATAACTCTATATAGGTATATATGGCCATACATCTGTAGATAGCAATGGCAGATTAACAAATGCACATATGTCCGCATGCACCATTAATGGGGTTGAGAGGCCCCACACACTATGTCTTGTACAAATAGGCATCCCCCACAGCCAAATACGTGGATGGCCTTGATGTCACATGTATGGATATGGCTTTGCAACCCAGCCTCTCAGCTAATTTACATCTGTTATCCCTGTATGGTTGACATTGTGATATATAGTAGGGCCACCATAAAATAAATAAGCAAACTCCCTCCCCATTGCCCACAGGTGTCACACACTCACAACCACCTCTACACAGGAAAAGAGTACAAAGACACACACACACACACACACACACACACACACAGACACACACACACACACACACACACACACACACACACACACACACACACACACACACACACACACACACACACACACACACACATACATTTG
Organism: Protopterus annectens; assembly: GCF_019279795.1. NCBI lineage: Eukaryota > Metazoa > Chordata > Ceratodontiformes > Protopteridae > Protopterus > Protopterus annectens. Next base: position 38,990 of record NW_025048976.1, on the reverse strand, counting down.
TCATGTCTGGAAGTTGAACCCCTACCTGACTAGTTTATTACACTACAGCACTACAATGTTACAGAAGGCATCATGGACATTACTGAAGTATGTCTACCCCAAAGGTGCATTTCACATTGAATTACATCAGCAGGATTACCAAAGAAGGCCATATCAGCTGTACTGAGAGTGACTAGCCTAAAATGCATTGTTCCCTACACAGACAGTGAGACATTCACAACTGACATGTGTGGGTATAGAACCCCTAACCAAGGTCTATATCACACTACAGCATAAAACTGTTATAGGATGCACCACAGGCATTACTAGAGCAAATTTTCCCCAAAGATGTATTTCACAATGAATGACATCAGCAGGATTGCCAAATTAGGGCATTTGAAATGTACTGTGAGTGAGTAGCCTATAATGCATTCCTCCATACACAGACATTGGAACAAACACTAAACATCCACAACTGCCACAAAACCCTACCACAGTTCTAAATCACACTACAGCTGTACGCAATTACAGGATGCACTACAGAGATTACTGAACAACAACCTTCCCAGAGGTTTACTTCTAGGTGGGTGACATCAGCAGCCTTGCCAAAGTTGAGTATATGAATTCTAAAGAGTTTGAGTACCCCGGGGCGGCGCAGTGGTGCAGTGGTTAATATTGTCACCTCACAGCAAGAGGTTCTCCGGTTCGATTCTCGGCTGGGATGTCTTCTGTGTGGAGTTTGCATGTTCTCTCTGTGTTCACGTGGGTTTCCTCTGGGTACTCCGGTTTCCTCCCACATTCCAAAGACATACATTTCTCCCTGGGCTTCCGCTGAAAACAGGCTCTGTGGAACCTAGTCGGACTTTCCCGGTCAACAAATGATAAATAAAATAAAAATAAATAAATAAAATACCCTAAAAAGCATCATTCTCTACTCAGTCAAAGACAAATGGAGACACACAGATTCAGACACACACACACAGACAGTTGCCAGGTCTGGGGATGGATCATCTACCTAACTACTTTATCACACTACAGCAGTTATAGGACGTGCTACAGAGATTATTGGGTTATGAATTTTCCAGAGGTGTATTTCTAGGTGAATGATATCAGCAGCCTTGCCAAAGTGTATATGAGTTGTACGGAGTTTGAGTAGCCTAGAAAGCATTGCTCTCTACTCAGACACACACATCCACACACAAACACAGTTGCTAAGTCTGGGGTTAGAACACCTACCTAACTACTTTATCATACTACAGCAGTACACAGTTACAGGATGCACTACAGAGATTTGTGGGCTATAATCTTCCCAGAGGTGTATTTCTAGGTGAGTGACATCAGCAGCCTTGCCAAAGTTGGGTATATGAATTGCACGGAGTGTGAGTAACCTAAAAACATTGCTCTCTACTCAGTCAGACACACACAAAGATTCACACACAAACACACAGTTGCCATGTCTGGGGTGAGAACACCTACCTAACTATTTTATCACACTACAACAGTTACAGGATGTGCTACAGAGATTACTGGGCTATTACTTTCCCAGAGGTGTATTTCTAGGTGAGTGACATCAGCAGCCTTGCCATAGCTGACTATATGAATTATATGGAGTGTGAGTAGCCTAAAAAGCATTGCTCTCTATTCAGTCATACACCCACAGATTTACACACAAACACACAGTTTCCAGCTCTGGGGTTAAATCACCTACCTAACTACTTTATCACACTACAGCAGTTACAGGACGTGCTATGGAGATTACAGGACTATGACTTTCCCAGAGGTGTATTTCTAGGTGAGTGATATCAGCAGCCTTGTCAAAGTTGAGTATATGAATTGTACGGAGTATGAGTAGCCTAATAAGCATTTCTCTCTACACAGTCAGAGACAGACATAAACACACACACACAAACACACACTCACACAATTGCCAAGTCTGGGGTTGGAACTACTACCTAACTAGTTTATCACTACAGCAGTACACAGTTATCGGACGCGGCATGGAGATTACTGAGCTACAGCTCTCCCAAAGGTGTATTACACATTGGATGACCTCAGAAGGCTTGGCATAATACTGTTATGGGGAGGGCAGTGTGTGCATGAGCCATAACCCTTTCATGTAGGGGTTGACATGCCACATGCAGGTACACATGGGGTCATATGTCACAGGTACATGTATACAGCTACTAGATTACTACTTCCTTGTACAGTCATGTTGCACAGCTGGCACCTGCACCACATAGTCTGTTATGCTGACAGATACTGGTGGCTTGTATCTGCAATGAGTGACATCTGCATCTCATGTGTTTGGATCCCTTTGGCTGTGTGCTGGCTGGGACAGGCCCGTATGGCTCCTTGTCACAGCCACCCTCTTCCACACATATATGGCCATCCACCTTTGGCTTATTATACTGTGTTGTCCTTACATATGTGTCTGTGTTCCTATCCACTGTGTGTGAGAGGCAGGGGTGGTGCATACTGACATGTGTCTGCACTAAGAACTGCCACTGGCAGATATGTCTGGTCCACTTGTATTTGCGGACATGGCCTTCATGTGTTTAAGTGTGTGAGCATGCCCAGTATGACCTTTCAGTATGTTGTTGACTGACATTGCTTTCATTCCTCTAAGTGTGTGAGCATGCCCAGTATGGCCATTTGTACTGCATGTGTGGATCAAGTCCAGGTAGTTTGTACTGTGGTGCTGACCTTTGTGTTGTACACCAACAGGTAGCATGCTGTGTCTGCAGGGTATCCATCAGTCATTTGGCATTGACTGTCGCTACATTTCTGCATAGTGGGGTGGGTACCTGACTGTTTCTACATTTCTACACAGGAGTGGGGGGCACACCTGACTGTCACTATAAGAGTACGTAGGATGGGGGGGGCACACCTGACACTTGTACACATTTGCTAGGACTGTACTGGTATGTCGGGTACTCCATTTCAGTGTGTAGTCTTACCTATCGTGCTGGCTAGAGGCATACCATTGTACTACAGATCTTAGCTTTAATTACCTACATATTAGTTTCTGACTTCCTAGCCTTAACAACTTACATTCAACTGCCTGGCCTGCTGTAGTCTGTCTGTGTAGGCCTCGGGGAGGGGTTACCCATAGGGCTCATTCAGAGGCCATAGTACAGCATTTGTTTGTGTTTGTCTACACCTATCCTGCTGGCTGTAAATGTTGTTGGATATGTGCACCTTCCTGACTGGCATGTGTGGGTCTTATGAACACACATGTTGCTCAGCCCATTTCCTGCAGTGGTTTTGTCACCCTGTGTAGTAATGGCTACTGTAGTGACTCCAGTATGTGTTACAGATGTCATGGTGCTACTATGGGTGTCTACTCTCTGCTGCCATAACATTCGGCCACCCAATTCTTTTGAATGCTCACATCCATACCATAGCTACAGGTAACAACACATTCTACTCCATTTGGAAATTGGTAGGTTGATTGACTTACCTTGAGGGTGTGCCAGACTTGAGGATGGTGCTGGAGGGCTGGCTATGTTGGATGCACATAGTACACTCCCTATACATGGTTGAGCACAGGTAGAGTCAGAGAGAGGTGTCATACCCTGGGTCGCTACTGTGTCAGTGCATATGCTATGTGTTGCCTCTTTGCCAAGGCCAGGTCATACTGGGCATGCCTCCTTCTGCCTACTGAGGCAGGTTCAGGTTTTTCCTCCTCTGAGTCACTCTGTGCCTGTATACGCCTTGGCATTGGGGGGGGGCTGTGTGGCCCTTCCCCATGTTGTTCCTGCTGCTGCTGTTTCCACAGGATCATACCATACCATAACAATTTGGTACATGTATCTACTGAATAATGCAAGGCTCCACCGGATGTGTCCAGACACCGGAACCATGACCTGAGCATCCCAAACACATGCTCTATTATATGTCTGGCCTGTGCATTTGCCTCATTATGGCATTGTTGTTCAGGTGTGTGTGCCTTTCTGATGGGTGTCATCAGCCACGGCTCCAGTGGGTACCCAGCATCCCCCACTAGGTGACCGTAGGGGATGTCCACATTGACAAATCTGTGGTACAGCTGCATCAGATGCCATATGTGTGAATCATCATAGCTTCCAGGGCAGCCAGCACACACATTGATTATAATGCCCTGGGCATCACATATGACCTGGCAGTTGATGGAGGGGATGCCCCTGTGGTTGATGTAGGGTCTACCCTGCTTAGCAGGCGGTGCTTTGATACATATGTACATGCAGTCTATAGCACTCACTACCCCAGGGTATTCTGCTATTTGGTGGAAGAGACACATATTGCTGGTCAACACCTCACATGTGTTGAGGAAATATATGTGCTCACTGGCTGCCATGGCATCAAGGAACTGGTGGAATACTGTGGATGCTGATGCCTGTGAGATCCCCATGATATCCCTAGTTGTGCTTTGGGATGTACCTGTGGCTAGTATACCTAGGCCTACACATACCTTGGTATCCACTGGGATGGGTTCTCCTCGGCCAGTTTGGTGTGTCAGGTGTGGCCAGCACAGCTCAACAATTAGCTGTAAGAGGTCTCTGTCCACCCTATAGTGCTCCACTATCTTCAGCTCATGTAGCCCCTGGCAGGTTACCCTGGGTCTGTACACTCTTCTCCGTCTCCTCATTGTGGATTGTTCAGCAGCATTCACATCCTCACCACCCTCAGCCTCTTGCACATGTTGTTCTATGTTGCCTGCTGCAGTCCTTCTCATTTTGTAGGTTTGTTTGTTAAAATTTCCCCGCTTGTATACACCGGTGGTGTAGAGTGTGGGAAAACCAGAGGGGAAGCTGTTTGCTTCATTTATAGAAGTGTTCTGGGCTGGGCTGGTCTGCTGCCTGTGTAATTAGCTGATTCTGATACATTTCTCCTGCCATTTAATCTAGTTCTCCTTGATTACCTTCCTACTGCTGTTTTCCCTTCCCATTGCCTCCCTGTTTAAGCTCAAGTGCGCACCACACAAACAGAGTGCTCAAATCTGCACAGAGCTGCTATTTCCTAGTTTAACTTCCTTTTTCTTCCTGTAAAACTTGGTGCGTGGTGCACACACCCGCTTACACTTTGTAAAGAGTGCTAGGCAGGTTTGGACACACCTCTAGCTTAGCTGTGCTAAGCTAGGAGCAGTCCTGAGGAACAGGCCTCTAATCCACTTACAGTATGCCTGACACACTCCCCCATGAAGTCACCTATATCCTAGACTTGCACCCAGCTACTTATACTCTTACACTCTTGGGACCTGCCTCACACCCTGGGGAAATCTGGGATTCACTATCCTTCCCCTCATTTGCATAGGAGTGCCTGCTAATGCATAGTTACATGTCCCACACTGAGCCTTCCCCCCTTAGCAACCATTACTCACTGGCCAGGTTGTCATATGCCTGACATTGACTTGCATGGCAGAATACTGCTTTTAGTTAGAATGCTCATTTTAAGTTTATTTTCTTATTTTCCCTCCAATCTCACTTGCGCGCTGCTGCCCTATGCTTAAACAGCCGAGATCGGCGTAAAAAAATAAAAGTTGATTTTTTTAAATTTTTTAAAACCTTTGCAATACCAATGGCATTATACTTGGCCATTGGCATGCTTCCTCAATAATATGCAGCCTTTATTTGGAGCTGTCAGCTTCGTTTTGGAATTTGTAGAAATGTACTTAAGTTACTAACAGAGTACATTTCTGCAGATTGCCCTAGTCTTGCACGGACCATTGCAAAATCACCTAATTTGCATGGATTTCTCCTGCAAATTAGACGATTTGTATACCAGGGTTTAGTCCATGCAGGATTAATGCTGGAGCACTCGTGCACGCCCCTGCCGGTTGTTCCTGGATCGCACGGCTGACATATTGCCTGCGTGAGCTCCTGCTCTCATCTTGCATGCCGTGCAAGCTTTTGAGAATTCAGGGGCAAGTACTACATTCAATTACCTACTGACATGTTATGCTCTCTTCTGTGTTCCAGTAGATGTCTTCCTTATTTGTTTTTTTTTTTTTTAGTATTATTTTTGTTTTTTAGTATTATTTTTATTTTTCCTTTTTTTATTTCTCTCTCCATCTCTCTCTCTCTCCAGGGATTGAACATGGCTTTTGTAGGTTATGCTCATGATCAGGTGATGGCCTCTGCACCAATTTGTGTTCCCCATGTGCTAACTGCATGCAGGCTGCTGTGTAGTTCTTCCAGTAGCCAATGTCATACCAACCCACTACTATAAATGACTACATCATGTGAATGTTGTCCATTTACCATTCCTGTATGGACGATATCCTTCCTGTGTGTGGGCAGTGTGTTACAGACAGCAGGTACCAACACCTCTTACAACAGAACTTGTGGACACAGGCCAACTACACGTTTGTGTAAGGTTCCAGACCTAGGGACAGTGTATGCATATTGCTGTTACATGCATTGGATACTGCTAGTTGTACAGTGTTTGTGTGTACATGCTAGTTTTGCATGGAATGCAATCCATCTGCATAGCTCTCAACTGTGGGCCTATCCACATGATGGCCAGAGGACTGGCTGTTATGTTTTGTCTATTCCTCACACAGGTCTTGTCCCTGACATATCAGTGGCATTCTCTCTGTTTATTGTTATCAGTGCATGGCAACATCCATTTGTGTTTCTGACTTCATATTCCTGAGTAAGGGTATGTTGCAACAAATCCTGTAATATGAGCACCTTTCACAGTGTATAACAGCAATATTTCAAATATGGACCCATGTTTCAGCCTCTGTCCTCCACTTATATACCAGGCGTTGTCCAGATGTCATGCAGTAAGAGATTGATAGGTAATGATCTATCATTATTTAGTGCTAACATTCCTGCTATCATTCCACTGATGTTGCAGACTCCCAAACAAATTGTGGGGTTGGGTCCATATATATGAGGGCTACAGATGGACAAAACATGTGTGACCCTGTACAGGATGGAGGACAATGTATGGAGAGCTCTATTATATGACCTTTTAAGATATTTTAATGGGGAGACTGAATTGGTCAGATAGGCTGTTACAACATGTGAGGGATATCAGTAATAGGAAACATTAAGGTATATGGCTGTACATTTTCATACTTTTCATCATGGGAACAGTGGTGGGCTAGAGCTTACTGTCTTACACACAGTTCTGTTTGTCAGTGTGATAGTGACATTTTTAAGTTAAGCATTGTTATATAACAGATAACCTATACATAGTGGCAACTAATACTTTTCCCCCTAGAGGGTTGAGTACAGAGTGTAATTGGAGGCTTTTGAACTAATTCTGTAATTAAGTGTTGATAAATTCTTATCTTCAAGGCAAGTGTGTTTTTTACTGTTGCACTACTTGAAGGCTTTAGCCTAGACAGCAAAGTAAGTTATGTTTTGCAGATTACTGAATTATATATTTTTGTTTGAGAGTTGCATTACTCAGTTATGTATTTCAAACACCTAAATGATATAAGAAATGGCATAAACAACTGAAATAGTACACAGATAAACATTTCTATGTATGCAAACTGTGTGTGGTGTCCTGTCCTTTGCATTGTGTGTGGGTATATATTTTATGCAATAATTCTCGTTTGTAGGAAAGAATCAGACACTGGCCATTTGAAAAGGTGGCAACTGTAGGAATAATGACTGTTTGATATGCTGTGCACTTTCTATATATACTGTTTTATATATATCTATAAATATTTAAAACAAAGAGTTAGAAGGTCACACTTAAAAAAACAATCAGAAAAAAGCTAAATGAAAACTCCAGCTAAGCTAGAAATTCCAATGAGTGACCTCCCAAACCTCCTGTAACAGAGGCTCATGGGATATATGCAAATGACCCTTATGAACATCACGTGTTTCAGCTATATGGTGATTCTGATTGCCCATGACTTTTACATTTAAAGTCATTTTAATGGAAACACCCGATGTTCATAAGTGTCATTTGCATATATCGCATGAGCCTGTGTTACAGGAGGTTTGGGAGGTCACTCATTGGAATTTCTAGCTTGGCTGGAGTTTTCATTTAGTTTTTTTCTGATTGTTATTCAGTGTGACCTTCTAACTCTTTGTTTTAATTTGTTAGTTGGGATATTTTGCAGTCACGCTAATGATAATGGACATCAGCTGGGTATAACAACCCTGTGTTTCTTATGCATAGCCAAACACTCTGCTTATGCTATGCTGATCAGGTCATAGCAAGGCTGAAATAAGCATATCCATAGTTAGTGGGGTTTGCCTTTACTGCCCTGAAATTGTTCATTAAAAGGACTTCAAATGTAAAAGTCATGGGCAATCAGAATTGCCATATAGCTGAAACATGTGATATTCATAAGGGTCATGTGTATATATCCCATGAGCCTGTGTTACAGGAGGTTTGGGAGATCATTCATTGGAATTTCTAGCTTGGCTGGAGTTTTCATGTATAAGTATTTATATATTTATATGTGTGTATATATATATATATATATATATATATATATATATATATATATATATATGTGTGTGTATCATTAGACTGTTTAGTGCTTCCACATTGTACATTCTCTATGGTAGACTGACTGTTCTGCATATGTTAGACAAATCATCCCAATGTCGTACAGCTGAGATGGTGTACTGGTAACATGTTGTGGCTATGCTGTGCAGGATCCTGGGTTCAAGTCTTACAAGTGCTGGTTATTTTGTTGCAAGGCAGATCAGTTCAGCTGTGGAGGAAAGGATAATGGCAATAATTAGAAGAGATCCCTATTTTGGGCCCCTTAACCCCCATTAACAGTGTCTTTGGTCAGATGTTTTGCAGTGAGAGGTTCAAAGTGTGGATCCAATGTCCAAATGCAATATATATATATATATATATATATATATATATATAATATATATATATATATATATATATATATATATATATATATATATATATATATATATATATATATATATATATATATATATATATATAATATATATATATATATATATATATATAGATAGATAGATACATGTATGTATGTATGTGTGTATATATATATATATATATATATATATATATATATATATATATATATACACACACATCTACATATATAAATATATTTTCCCTACTGTTGATTGACTGTGCTGCATGATATAGTTGAGAAAACATCACACATATCTACAGCTCAAATGGCTTAGTGGTAACTTGCTGTGCCTATGGTGTGCAAGTCTTGGGTTTATGACTTGCAAGGGCTGATTATTTTGTTACTGGGCAGAACAAGGGCTTTTGTATACAGAGTGATTATGGCACTTTTAAGCAGTTGTAAGCAGGTTACTGGTGGTAAGCAATGCTAACTTCCAGTTAAATATGCTTACAGACAGTTAGCCTGAAAGTGCTTAATCTGTGTAAGTACTGCTTAGCGCTGATCAAACAGGCTTAAACCCACTTACTACTGCTTAAAAGTGCTTACTCCCACTTACCCCCAAACTAATTTCCTTAAAAGAAAAGAAAAAAGGGTGATAGGAATGTGATGATAAAGAGGAAAAGACAATAGGGAAACTAGCTAGGGATGTTCACGACAGATGTAGGGAAGTTCCATAGATGTCCATTTCTTCTAAAGCAACAGCTGTGCATATATACTGAATGAGGTAGATTTGGACACTTAAACCCCTGTGAGAGGGTGAGGACAACAATAATGTGTTGTGAAGCCATTTAGGCCAGATTACATGTTCCAGTGGACTTGTGTGTGAAATGGACAGCTATGTATGGGGCAATATTTTTTTTTGGGGGGGGGGGGCAGATTGCTTTTTTTTTTAAGGTGAGAGTGGGATGTTGGGGAAGGATGGTAGGTATATTTGGGGAGGTAGGTTGGGTAGGAAGACAGGCAAGACAGACAAGACAGTATACAGGGGTGGTATATGGCACATGTTGTGGCCTAAACACCTTGGACAGGGAGAAGTTTTTGGAAATTGGAAGGGCATGATCCCCAAATGGAAACAGTGGGACTGAGGTCCCCACCCATGGGCAGTCACCACTGCACCTTCACGGCTCTGAAGGTGTCTGTGCTGGGGGCTGAGCAGGAGGGGCAGGCTGACCCTCTAAATGCACCACGCGGCCCTCAAGTTGGTGTAGCAGATCTCTAAACTCCCTTCAGAGTTCACTATGCAGCAATCCCTGGACCTGACTTCTATGACAGGATCCTGCCCACGCCCGCTCCCAGGGGGGTGGCAAACCCCATCCCCTGAGGTGGTTCCCACCCAAAGATAGTGCAGGACCAGCTGACTCGGAGGTACCAGCGTGGTCCCAGATGTGCTGGGGCCTGGTGCCATGGCCAGATGAGGTGGGCGAGGTGGGTCTGCTGGGACCGGCCTTCACAAACGTGCTATGGTGTTGCAATGTTTTAGAACATATGTGGGTTAGTAATAGTCAACACAATCCAGGATTAGTTATAACATCATGCATAGATATTCTCATTAACCCAATACCACAGATTTGGAACAGTTGCATAGTAAACAGAACACATGCATATATGGAACCACAGTGGCCAATACAACAGCATGCAGGTTACATTGATAGCAACAGGCCACCAATGATAGTATTTCAACATGGAAAATTAATACAAACACATTAATAGAAACACATTTCAATATTTGCTGAACAATAGGACATATGTAGGTTTCATGTAAACATACCCATTGATTTGTGTCTTTAGATTATTGTTGCAGATATGGTGGGGGGAGAGATGTCAGTTAACAACTTATATATCCTTGCAGTGCTCACAACTTTAATGATCATTGCCCTTATCATTACTCTACAGGTATTATTACAGTACCCTATGGCCTTGGTTTGGGCAGTGGTATGTTTGTACACAGTGTATACTTCAACTGTCTTATAGCTAAATTCTACATCTCTTACCTGATAGACCAGTGGAGGGAATGTTTTTTAACACTACCTGACTGTTTCTACACATACTCCCAGATTCCAAGTTAATATTATGCACATACCTCTCAAATTATTGAAGCACACACTCTGGACAAAGCTTGATAACATGGGACTACAAATAGGGACATATTTTGAATATTGCTCTCATAAACTTGGAGAGTTGCTAGAGTAACAGGATTTGTTTTAATATACATTTTCTGAAGGTTTTGGGGTCTGAAAATCAAATGTATGTCATTATTTAGTGACTACAATTCTGGGATCATCCCACTGATTGGCCAGGGGGACAGAGGAAGAGGAGGAAAATATGAGCCAATTATCTGGACATTCTGCAAACATCTGTACAGTTGAGAGGTATGATTATGCTTACAGATTACTACCACTCTCCCAGGATTCGAACCATGGCTGTGTCTGCTAAAAATACAACAATTTAAGTTTCATCAGAGTGTGTTATTTGGGTATTGCTGTTTATTCCTTTGGTGTTTTCTATCTAAGTCTCTCTTGGTTGTATAATCCGAACTTGTAATTACAACAGTCTTATACAGACATTCCTAGACATTTTTATGTAGCACAGTGTGAGAAACAGTGGTTGACACAACAGTACTATTCTGATATCAGACGTTAGTGAATGCTACATGTCAGGCCATACAATACCAGAGTAAATACTACCAGTCCAGGATTTAATTCTTTATTGCCAGGCAGTTATAGTTTTCTTATCTGATAGACCTGTGGGGGGAATGTTTGTTAACACTACCTGACTGTTTCTACACATATTCTCAGATTCCTAGTTATTATTATACACATACCTCTCAATCTCTTAATGCACACACTCTGGACAAAGCTTGACAAAAAGGGGGTACAAATAGGGACATATTTTGAATATTGCTCTCATAAACTTGGAAATTTGCTAGAGTGACAGGATTTGTTTTAATACACATTTTCTGAAGGTTTTGTGGTCTGAAAATCAAATGTATGTCATTATTTAGTGACTACAGTTCTGAGATCATTCTACTGATTTGCCAGGGGGACTGAGGAACAGGCAGAAAATATGAGCCAATTATCTGGGCTTTCTGCAAAAATCTGTACAGCTGAGAGGTATGATTATGCATACAGCTTACTACCATACTACCACTCCCAATATTCAAACCATGGTTATCTCTGCTAGAGCTACAACAATTTAAGTTTCATCAGACTGTGCTATCTGGATATGGCTGTCTACTACTTCAGTGTTTTCTAAGTCTCTCTTGCTTGTACAACCTGATCTTGTACTTACAACAGTCTTATACAGACATTCCTAGACATTTTCTTTATGTAGCACAGTTTGGGTAACAGTGGTTAACACAACACTACTATTCAGAGAATTCAACACTAAATGCCATACAATACCAAACATAACCAGTCCAGGATTTAGAACTTTATTGCCAGGCAGTTACAGTTTTATTTAAATATGACCTATATGGGACTATTACTGTCATATTGTCTGGTTTATTCAGTACAACCCATACACAGATTTTATACTGCCAGATGACTTTCTACTACTTTATATTTATTTGGTATGACTACTACAACCAGGGCTGTTACTCATCAGCCCATGACATAGCCTTTGCAACCTACTAGCATGGACTTCCTGATTCACAGCCTGCTCAGCTGCAACTGTAAGGGAAATAGAGAAATATTTAGGCATACCTATCCATCACATACACAGGCTGGACATTAGTAAACAGTTATTGATATGACTACTTACACACTGCTGGGACATCACCCCTCTGCCTTGCTTCTTGGACCAGCTCATCCAAGAGCTCTCTCTTTCTCCGCTTCAAGTCAGCATAGTGGTGCCAGACCTGCTCACCAGTCCGAAGGATATCAGTAACACTGGTGAGATCACGGGGGATACTTTCCCAGGCTTCCGCTTTATATTGGGAGCCCTGGTACTGGGCCTGTAGCAGTCTCTCATCGTGGTTTTGTACCAGGAGTCCTACCATGACCCTGGACTCCTGTATGCACAGTGCTGCACACGAACAAACATGCCCTCACCAACTCCTGCCATACTGCTTATAGTGGGAAGCTGCAACCAGTTATGAGCTGTATTCCCACCTGTGGGGTTTAAATACAGCTGATTTTCCACCCTTTGCTGTGATTGGACAGTTTTGATTATGTTGAGCTAAGCTAAGCTATGGGCAAACCTGCTTAGCTATGGTTGGCAGTGCTTAAAGAGGCAGGTCCAGCACTGCTTATGAATGGGCAAATCCACTTAGCTGGGCCACTCATTGCTTAGCAGTCATATTTGCACAATGCTTACAGCTGGTAAGCAGAACTGTGCAATGCTTAGCATTGCTTATTTTTTATTTTATAGACTATCTGCTGTATGGCATTGATTTATCATTCATTACATATTATAAATGTGTTTACTGTCCCTGACATCCCCCCAATATGCTTTCATTACATTTATTCATGTGTGACTATACTGCATGGGGCACTTGTGTTTATATAAGGGTTTCACAACTTTATTAAACTGACACCTCACATCTGGACCTACTACAGTACTCTGGTTAACAAATATATGTTATTTAGTAGCTAATTATAAAAAAAAATGTTTATGTACTGCTTTCACATGTAAAATGCAAATTGGTTACAGTGGGGAACAAACCAGGAATGGTTGTTTGCAAAGTATACACTCTAACTACTACACTATTGCTTACACTGGATGTCTTTTGCTTTTTAACTTCTTGTGCTGTTTAAGCTGGACTAAGCGTAGCTAAGAAATGGGCACACTCATGCAGCTACACCTAATATTGCATGTTTAAAAAAATATATTTGTTGTGTTATTTTATTTGTACTCTTCAGAATATCCTTGCTAATGCTGAACCTGTTATTCTATCAGCTTTCTGCTTTGTGGGATGATTGCCCCTTTTGGCTTTGTCCACATTCCTTACTCTGACAGGTTGGGAGGTGTGCGCTATGTGCTTATGCTGCATGTGTTATTCTAACAACATTTTTCTTGGTAGGGATGATTGCCCCTTATAGTTTTGACCAGATTTGTTATCCTGACGGGTTTGGAGTGTTACGAGTGTTCTCGCTCAGTGCAGGGGGCGTGTATATTGTGAGAGCTCTGCTCTCAGACACACCCCCTGCGGTCGTACATGGAACTGTGTTCGTTTTACAGCAAGGCAGCACACCTTCAGTAAATAGCTATATTCTGCTGCACACAGCTGCATTATTACTAAAAAGAGCAGTTACATCATTTCAAATAGTTAATAAAATATGTAACTATCCACATTTTTGCAGGGGCAACACAGTGGCACAGCAGATATCTTTGTTGCCACATAGCAAGAGGTTCCCCAGTTTGAATCTCAACAGATGTGCCTTCTGGGCATAGTTTAAATGTCCTCCCTGTGATTGCATGGGTTTCCTTCTGGTGCTCCAATTTCTTCCCACATTCCAAAGACATGCAGTAGGTGGACTGGACACTCTTAATTGGCCATAGGTGGGAGTGCATGATATGGAAGAACTACTGCAGCAGGGCTGGCTACCTGATGGTGTAAACCTTGGCTTTAGATGATTGTCACTCTTGAAGTGACATGCCAACCCCAGTTGCAAAAATGAGAAAAAGGGTTGTGCATGGATGGATGGATGGACATTTCTCCATCTAAAAACATATACACCTCCTGGCAGTTTAGTTCATTGGTCATTATTCACACTTCACTTTGATGTCTCCTAGAATTGTTCAAGCATCATCATGGTTTTAAATTTGTAAGATTATAATTTGTTGTCAATATCCATTAACAGAATTAAATATTCGCTTTTCATACTTAGAACGTTCATAATAGTTGCATGTACAATTTAACACTTGAAGGGGGGCCGACTTTATCCTTCCCTGTACTAGCCTTACAGTTTGCTTTTTTAAGATGCAGTTTGGAGCCACTTTGAGTGCAACTCATTACAGCCAGGTGATGCCTATAAGTGTTTCTGCAGTTGCATTCTACTGACACCTGAAGGTGTCAAATATTGCTTGTTTCTATTGGCACTAATAATTTCAAAACCATGCTACATGCAAAGTATTAAAATATATCTTCTTATGGCTTACACAGTGGCAAACACAACTGTGTCAATATTTCACCTCTGTCTAGTGCAGGTAAAGAAATAATAATTGTTGTTCATATAATATTTATTTACATTGTCATACATTTCATGTTTTTCTAAATGTTTTGACAACCAAGTAGCACAGACAAAGCAATTTAGTCTGATATGAAAACTCTCAGCTGGGTGAAAAAAAGTGCTGCTAACAACATGTGTAAAACTTAGTGGTTGCTAAGATATTATAAGTTGTTTACAAAATATTACAAACTTAATTTATTGTGTTTACCGTGACTTATAGAATCTAGTTTACAGCCTACAACTTAAAGAGTACTACTACTATAAAAATACTTTATGCTGAAGAGTTTGCACTTCTTTAACAACACCTATTTTCTAGAAATTATGTTTATTTGTTTTAAATCTGAGGACATAATTTGAGTTTATCAAAAAGTGTAGGCTCTGCCCATTGGCAGTTACAGTGCAAACTTCCACAGGTCCATTGGAGGAAATGAGTTAAGAACGTGTTCACCACGATCTAACTGCCAGCAATTGGAGCAGAGCTCCATATAAAAGGCAGTTTGGGTACCAAAAGATTCAGAGTTTTCTTGTGGCTGAAGTGTATTCGTTTTGCAGGCTTCATAGAACTTCTTGTGGGCTAATGATCTTTCAAGGCTGAGTAAATAAGTTATCCACTGAAGAAAACGTTCCAATAACTTATTTTTATGAAGAAAGCATATTTGTTTCTGTGAAAGTTGTATGATTTTGATAAACAAATGTAGTTTTGCGGACTGATTCATTGTTGCATGGTATTTACCTCAGTGAATGTTTGAGTAAACTGTGTTTTAAACTTTTTTAGAGGTTTTATTCATGGCTGGATCTAAGGACAATTTATTGGTCTCTTCTGTTGTTCCTTTTCCCCTCCTCAAGAAGAGAAAAGTTGTCAGGGAGTCCATGAATGTCAGGTCAGTTCCTTCTTTGTCTCAGCCACCAATGGTTGACTCTGCTGTGGTAGAACACAGTTCTTGGATCACTCATCATTTCCCCCAATCCCACTCATGTAACACCAACAGCCGCTAAGAGCTAGAGAATAGAAACATCCTCTGTAGCTGCAGGATTTACCTCCATGGGCAAAGGAGAATCCATCTTGTTGATCTTGGGGAGAGGTGGAGGATATCAGATTTCAACTTGGCCAGTAAGGGACTTTAAGCCCTTGGAGAGTGTAAAGGCTTTAAGATAGGTTTTTACAGAAATTCATCCAGGAAAAGAAAGTAAAAGCTAAAAAATATATATATGTTTGTTTCTGTCTCTATTTCTATGGATAGAGAAGACTTGCTTGGAATCACCAGGGAATTGATTTCTTATTTTACATGCATCTTTCTGATAACAAAAGAAAATGAATCCCCTCTCGTTCTGACTCTGATTTGCAATCAGAAGAACAGGGACTGGAGGAAGAATATTGTGCTTCAGAGCTCTCCTCATAAGCTGAAGACTGATTCTGAGGAAAGTGTGGTTTCAGATTTCCCTCCAGAAGACTTTTATTTTCTTTTTTTGAACCTTAACTAAAGGGAAAGAAGTTTTTCAATGACACCCAAATGATATTCCAATGGCCCAGAAATATGTATTATGATTTGTTATTGTTGGATATTTTGAACCTGTAACTGTCCTTCCTATTTTATCTGCTTTGGAGAATATTTTCCAGACAGCTTGCAGTTTACTTGAAATTCAGCCTCCTGATAAGGATGTTCTATTTGGGCCTTCTGCAGCTGAGGTGCTAAAAAGGTTTGATGAGAGGGGAAAGTTGATTCAAGTGCTGTCTCAAATCTTTCAACTTTCCTTTTTTAAGACAAATAGAAATATTACTTCCATCTCAAGCCCCTTTTACAAAAAGCAATTCAAGCAGCAAAGTGCAACAGGATTTAAAAAAGCAATTGCAAGGAGGGTCCAAAAAGAAAGGGAAAGCCTATCAAAATCACAAACAGTCAAAACATCAGAATGACTATTTGCCTCTTCACCCTGCCCCCAGCATTCTCCCCCTCCCCATCTCTCTCTCTCTCTGAGTCTACACCTTTCTCCATGGCACCAGATTGTTTCAGACAAATGGGTTTTGAAAGTTATTCAACAGGGCTACACTTGGCAATGAGGATATGTTCATAGGTTCACAGGTTGGTACTAGGCTATCAACAAGCCTAGCCATAACAATTACCTGGCTATTTCTTCCTCCTTTGTGCCTCCTTTCAGGGGATTCCACCTTGCCCTATAAACAAGTATCCCCTGTTTCCTCCAGTTTTGGATCAAATGTTAACTTGAAGAGTTGTCAAATCAATGCCCGCCTCTAAGATGGGCATAAAGTTTTATTCAAGGATTTTTCTGCTGATAAAGAAAGACAGGAGATGGAGACATGTACTATATCTCTCCTTTCTCAGTCATTTTGTCAGGATCCCAGAGTTCAAAGTACTATCCCTTCAGACCCACTTACCTCTTATCCCTTTACTATGTTTCATGGTGACGCTAAACTTAAAAGATGCCTGCCATCACATTTTCTTTGGCATTTTTTTAAACATTTTTTTAATACTTTTAGTATCTGGCATACATTATCAGTTATCTGCTTTATCTTTTGGACTACCTACTGCTCCAAGGGTATTTACAAGGTGTCTGGCTCCAGTAATTACTTACTGCAGACTCCAAGGTATAGGTATTCACAATGTTTCATTGTCTTATATCTGTGGACTCTTTTTTTATATTTGTCTAGGGTCTTTAGCAAGGATTCAGAATCTCCATCTTAGTCTGGGTTTTCAAGTCAAAACACAGAAATCTTCTCTCATACCTTCTCACACAGAATGTCTACTAGAATTTGCCTTAGGAAGAGCTTTACTTCCTCCAGAAAAAGTAGAGATGTACCAAAAGGTATTTCTGAGTTTTTTCCAATCCAGATCTGGCATCTGCCAAACAATTTCTCAGGTTTCTGGGATATATGATTTCTATGATTCTTATGATTCCCTTGGCCAGACTTTATATTAGAAAAATTCAGTGCTACCACAAATCAGTCTGGACTTTGCATCTACACCTTTTTTCCCTCAAATATTTTTTTTTTATTTTCAATTAAAATAACATTTACATAATATTTTGAATATCAGTTTAAACAACTATATACAATATTTACAATAGCCTGACTTTCAATTATATACTCTGTATGTTATTAAATATAGAATTAACAGATCAATTATCAGAGATACAATATTGATTATTGCAGAGTGTCCAACAAAGATATAACTTTCTTCCAAGGATTATTTACCAATGGCCTGGGATAGATTTGTAGTTCTTTGATCTTTATTTCCATCAATGCAGTTGTCTTCAGTAATGTGTAGAATTCTTCCAAGGCTGGGGGTGTATTTGAATTCCACCTTCTGGTTACGCATTTCCTAAATAGCAAGTATTGTGCATAACAAATACATATTTGTCTTATTCAGGTAGGGTCCTTCATTTACATTTAGAATTATCAATACTTTAGTTAAGGTAAAGGATTCTTTAAATAAAGCTTGTAAAAAAATGAATGATTCCATTCCAATATGATTTAATTTTATTACATTCATAAAAAATATGAATCCAGTCTGTTTTATTTGACTTTTCACACCTCCAGCAAAAACTATTTGTAGTAGTATTGATCTTTTTAATTCTATCTGGTGTTAAAAATGCTTTATGTAAGTATTTCCAGTTAAATATTTTCCAGTACTGTGTGCTAGAGATGTTAGTTTTAATTTCTTCTGTTAACTGCAATGACTGACCTTTTGATAAGAACTGCCAGTATGATGGTTTGGAAATTGTTTTATATGTTATTAACTCTTTATATAGATTTGTCATGGAATTTTTCTTTTCACAACTATTATATATAAATTCATACAGAAAACTTATTAGATTTGGAATATCTTTACATGAGGAATTATTAATTAATCTGCATAAATCTTGAGTGTACATTAGAATGCTTTGTAAGGTTAACCAGTCCTGTGTTGGAATATTGTAAGCATTTTTTATCATATGTATATCTAAAATATTTAATTTATTTACACATTGAAACCAGCATAAGAATCCATTTTGTTGCCAGGAGGTTATTGTTTCCCTATATATTTGTGAGGAAAGTTTTTAGTGATGGTAAATGGGGTTAAAAGACCAAACCAAAGTTTTAGATCTATGTTTGCATTGATAAGTTTCCTAAAGGAACTGATGTAATGATTAATCAGTGTTGTTTTAGAAGGTTTTGTTATATTATATTGTATACTTATGCATAGTATGTACCAGGGTTTGTTTGATTTGTCTACTATTAAACATTTTTTAACAGATTAAATTAATTTGTTAATATAGCTATTGTTAATTCTTTCCAGTTGGCAAAATAATTTGGGTTTATCCAGTCTATTGTAGTTTTAAGCACAGATGCTTTTATATATGTTTCTATTTCTGGTAAGTTCAATCTTTCTTGTTTCCAGGGTCTAATGTAATGAGTTATGACTAGATGACTCTATTCTTTTTGGGATACCAAAACAATTTTATTAAACATGAGTTTATTTCTTTAAAAATGCATCTTTCAGGAATTAACTGTATTGCTAATGCTACATATAGAATTTTTGGCAATAAGACCATTTTCATTAATTGCAATATGTCTTCAAAAGTTAATAAAATTTTGTTCCATTTTCTATATATATATTTATTATTTCAGTAATGTTTTTATAATTTATTAATATTGTTTTGTTTATATTTTTGCATAACACTATTCCTAAATAATTTAGCATAAGTTCTTGTTTTCCTATGATGGATTTATCTGTAACTTGTAGTTCTTTTTTCTTATTTAAAATAGAAATTTTGATTTTGATCTATTAAAGTGTAGAACTGAAAGTTTATATAATTTCTCCATTACTTCTTCTAGCTCTCCTAATGACTCTCTGGAGTTTGATAGGGTTGATAAAATATCATCAGCAAAAAGCATTATTTTAGATATGTACTGGTCATAGACTTCTATTCATTTTATTCTTGGATTATTGCATATTATTTTTGCAAGTATTTCTATAGTCAAAGCAAATAAAATAGGAGAAAAGGGGGCATCCTTGTTTAGTACCTTTTGTTATATGGATAGATTCTGAAGTGAAAGGACCTAATTTAATGTAGGCTAAGTTATTAATATATGTTTTTTAGTAATAAGATGGAGGGGGAGGAAATTCAAATAATGCTAAAGTTTTAAATAGATATTCCCAGTTGAGGGAATCAAAGGCTTTTTCTATGTCTAATCTGATTACAAGTGTTTCTCTATATTCTTTATTCAGATAATCTATAAGAGTAAGCATCCTTTTAATATTATCATATGTGTGCCTGTTATATAAAAATCCAGTTTGATCATTATTAACTGTCTTTGAAAGTGCGATTTTCACTCTGTTAGCTAGTATTGACATGAATATTTTGTAATTATTATTCAGTAATGATATAGGCTCTGTATGAGGTGCAAAGGTCTGATGGTTTATTATCTTTTAGAATTGGTGTTATGAGAGAATATTTCCATGAGGGTGGTATTTTTGCTTCTGACTAGACATCTATCAAAGTTTTATGAAAAAGGACGATTTCTGTTGAAGGGAAGAGTTTGTAAATTGCCGTAATTATACCATCTATCCCTGGAGCTTTGTTAGATTTACTTTCTTTTATCTTGTCAATAATTTCTTTGTAGGATATAGGATTTTGTAGGTCTAGTTTTAAGCTTTAGGGATTTTTTTTATATTGATAAGGTTTGTATCTAAGTTTATTTGGTTGGTATCTAAATCTTCTTTTTTGAAGTGTTCCATATAATGGAACCAAAATGCTTCAAGGATGTCTCCTATATCTGATACTTTTTTCCCTTTCTTTTCATGATATATACTACTGTTATTTGCTTTAGATTGTATTTTAATTCTTGTAGATAAGTTATGTAGATATCAGGGGAGGTGGCTAATGAGTTTATTTTTTAATTTTTCCAAGGCTAGACAAGTTTTGTGTGTTAGACTTTCATTAAATTTTTTATTTAAATCCTCTATTTCTTTTTTTACTTCTGGACAATTCTGATTTGTTTTTAGATTTTGTTGTCAAGAGTCTGGTTTCCAAGTCTAATGATTCAGATTCCCACTCTCTAACTTTGTTTCTGTACCAGCTAAGGGTCTTGCCAAATAAATATGCTTTTAATGAGTCCCAAACCATGACTCTACTGATTTCTGTTGTATTATTAATTTCAAGAAATAATTGTAGCTCTGACAACACCCAGGGTCTGAATTCTTTAATTTTCATGATATATAGTGAAATTCTAGTTGAACTGCGGTGGTGGTGCTGCGGTAGCATTGTCGCCTCACAATACGACATTGTCCTGTTTGATTCTCAGCTAAAGCGACTTCTGTGTGGACACATGCATGAATGGGCGTACCTTTGTTGAAAGTTGTGCATCAGGGCTGGCAACTCTGCACATAAAAATCTACTGCCAATCATTAGCGGACCAGAGTTCCGCAGTGTCGACCCATAACCGGGAAAAGCAAAAAGACACAACATGGTGGAATTCTAGTTGAGAGGATTAAAGGTTTAAACTCTATTTGGAGCTTCATTATCAGAGAGTCATGATCTGAGAAGGGGCATGGAACTATTGAGAAGTTGAGGATTTTTGTTTGTAAATCTTGAACTACGAATAATTTGTCTATTTTGGTTTGTGTTCCAAATCTATGGTCTTTATGGGAAAATAATAAGGATCTATCATCTTTTACTTTAAAAGTGTCAATTAAAAGAAATGAATCAATCCATTTTTTTAAGGATTTTGAAATAGTTGCTATGCAAAAAGACTTCTTTGTGGTTTCAGAAGCTTCTAATGTATAATTAAAGTCTCCTCCCAGTATAAGATTTCCTTTATAATTGTTAGAAACAAAATCTAGATGTTTTTTTAACCGTTCCTGCTCCAATTCCTGGGAACCAATATAGATTAGCTAAGGTCCATATTCTGTTATTAAATTTAATTATAACAAATGCTAGTAGACCCTCTTTGTCTTCATATTTATAAATAACTTTTGGAGTGATTATGTTTTTCTTCCAGAGAATTGATACTCCATTTGTCTTTGTTCTATAGGAGGATTGAGCTAAGACTGTATAGTCCTTAGGGTTCCAAATAATGCTATCATTAGTCTTAAAATGCATCTCCTGGAGACATACTACTTGTGCCTTATTTAGATTTAAATATTTTAGTAAGTTATTTGCATTATTTAAGCCATTGGTATTTAATGATAAAAATGTTAAATCAATTTCAAGTTATTGTTGGAAGAAACTTTTTGCTTCTTTTTTTATTTTGATTATAGTAGTTATACCATATTCTCTGATAACACTGGATGTTATTTTTATGTGTGTAAACTTGGGATTGTAGTTTAATGTTCTTTCTTCTTTAAATGTAAGTAGGGTAAAATTCTGGTCAGGCTTTAAAAACGTACTTCTATAAAACATTAATTCTAAAGTAACAAATACAAGTAAATATGAATTTCCCATTAAACATGGAATGAAAGTAATTCCTAATCCAATAGATAAAGATAGATCTATTGGATTATCACTCATACCTTTAACCAACAATATCAGCTGAGCTCCATATGTTAAATTATTATATGGAGAATTTTCTTAAAAGAGATATGAAATTCTATATTATTCTGTCATTGTTCTATAGTATTTTATATATCAAGATGGAATGTTAGTAGTGTAAACAATTATGTTGACTTAGAAAATATTCAATATTTAGTTACCCTTAAGAGATCCCAAACATGTCAGATATGTCATTTTGGATAAATTAAATGCAACAGAGGAACATACACTAAATAAGCCAACAACAAATAGATTATTACTAAAATAATTTGACTAAAAGGACTCTGTAGGAGACAATGAGTGATTACCAATGAAATATGAATTTACTGTAGGTGTGCTGTCTTCCTTTACTTTCCCACTCTTCAGCTCACCAACTTCAACTTACACTTATGAAAAGACATGGCTTATCAGTGGTATCCTGAGAGTAGAGGTGCCCTACATTCTAGTGTGCAGTGCTTTTGCATATTTATAGATTTACAAAGCAGAGTCTAAGAATAAACTATGATCACCCTGATAATTCCCATCATGCATAGGGCACCTCCTGCTTCCAGAATGGGTAATCACATCAGGTCCAGAATGAATGTGAAGGTATCTATATGGTAATCAAGACTTATCTTAGTTAAGTATTAATCAAATAGTATTTAGAGCATCTTAGAGAGTTCTCGGGGCAGTTAGAATACTCTTAAGCCTCTCCTCCCTTGACCAAAAACAGAGATTTCCTTCCCTTTCTTTCCCTTGTTTTAAATCAGTGCTAATAAAAGAAATTCAGCAAACATAGGTAAACAGAAATAACATTCAGTAGTCCATCTTGTACATGACTCGCAATCCATTAAATAAGTCAGTGACTAACATCACTTTAGTAAACATTATAAAGACAAATTAGAAATAATTTCCTAGCTCTTTAAATTTTCTGATAAAGTAAAAAGTTAACGATAAGCTATTTTAACTAAAAGTATAAAGCATTTCAATTTTCCCTTGCATGTATACATTTCTACTTATATTGTAGTGTCAATAGCTGTCTTTGAAATGAGTACAATACTTCACTTCTTCAGATCAATCCTTTTTCAATTCAGGTTTTGTTTTGTCAAAACGACAACAATATTTCAAGGCCACAATTAATATTTAGACTGATGTTTCAAATAAATAACTTGTCAGTTGCCAATTGAATTAGTTTAGAATGTATGGTTTGTGCAAATATAGCATGCTGCAAAAATATGTATTTTTTCATGTGCTCTAGAGACTGTCATATGCAAGTGACATATATAATATAATGTAACATATATAGAGCAGATAGCTTATGGATTCAGGTTGTTAAAGTAAATTATGCTTATTAATCAGGCAGTTTCATTTAAATTCACAAGTAATTTGGGAACATTTCAGTTGAGTTTTCAGGAATGTGTAGTCCAATGTGAGTAACTGAGTCCACTTTTCCTCATAAACATATGTCACAATTCATTAAACTAAGCAGAGTCTAACATCTGTCTAATAATCATAAAGACAAAGAATAGTAATTTCCTAGCTCTTCAAACTTTCTGATATCACAAAATGTTGACAGTAAGCTATTTTAACTGGAAGACTAAAACATTTCAATACTTCCTTGTGAATATATATTTTTACGTTTACTGTAGTGTCAAGAACTGTCTTTGAAACTTCACTTCTTTCAAGTCATTCATTTTACAGTTCAGATTATATTTTGTCAAAATGTCAATAGCATTTCAAGGGCACATTTAATATTTAAACTGATATTTTAAATGAATAGCTCAGTTACCAAGTGAGTGTGTACAGAGTGTGAGGTAACTTCAAAGATAACATATTGCAAAAAGTAATAGGTATCTTTTCATATGATCTAGAGACTGACAATTTCAAGTAACATATAAAATGTAACTTTTACAGTGCAGACAGCTTGTGAAATCAGCATGTTAGAGTGAGTAATACTTTTTAATCAAGCAGCTACATTTCAGTGCACATGTAGTTTGGGAACATTTCAGTTATGTTTCCAGGAATATGTAATCCTGTGAGGATAAATCATAAAATATTTACAAATAATCCTGTTATGTATTTATTTTACATTGTTTAGGTTGTTTTTCATTTTAATAACTAAACAACAATACTTTTTCCTATTATTTGTTATCTGTGAGGCTAAATGCACTTCGCAGATTCACAGTGTCCTTAGACAGTGTCCTTAGAAACTGCAGCAATTGTTTACTGTTGGCTATGGCAACATAAATAAAATGTGAAGAAAGCTTCACATCTGATGTTGTAAATCTTTATTCATACTTTACAGATAGGACCTCGGTTCCATCCTCGGAATGGAAATGGCCATTTCCAAGCTCGTCCAAGCCAAAAACTCTCAGCTAAGAACCTACCCACAATGCCCCTCTCCTAGATACTTCAGATCTCATTTGCCGCGCTCCTGGTCAGACGTGTTTAGCCATCTCTCTCAAGTTAAGTGGTAATTTGTTGTTTTTATGACAGCTTTTCTTCTGAAATTCAAAAATGTTAGTCAATTTAGTCTTTTTTCACTGTTGCCTATAATCTAGGCCTATCTCCTACCCTTTTTTTTTTTGGTAATTTAAAATTTTACCTTTTTTGACTGTCCCTCTCTCCTGTATTTGACAAGCTTCCTTTACTGGTGGTATTCCTTAAAAAAAAATTTTTCTACAGGATAGGATTGTTTCTTTTACCATGTCAGACAAAGCTAAATTGGGTTTTAAACAGTGTGACAAGTGTGGACGTAAGATGCCTAACTCAGATACACATGTCTGTTGTGTCTACTGTTTGGGCATGGATCATTTGAAAGCTGATTGTGACATTTCTGCTGGTTTTTCTAATTGGACACTAGCAGAACATAAGAATAAACTTATTTTAAAAGGTTTACTCAAGATACCTTTCTTGGAGGCTCTATCTGGGTCAGAGGTCTCACCCCCTCCTAAGACCAAGAAATATAAGGAAAAATGGAGTCACTCAGTCCCTGTATCTCTGTCAGTTAGGGAACCAGTTCCATCCTGTGCTTCACCGGCACCCTCGGCGCAGACCTCTTCGGCACCAGAATCTGTGTCCTTTCCTTCAGTGCTGACCATGGTATTCACCCCATCCCGGTTCCAAACACAGCACCACTGACTTTGGTGCCATCTTTGGCTCCTACATTGATTCCATCCTGGTCCACAGTGACAAAAGCCTCCTCTGCTCCATAGGCTCCGATGACTGTACATACCTTAGCACCATCCCTGTCCATGGTGCCGACAGCTTCTTCAGCTCCATGGGCCTCGATGACTGCACATGTATTGGCACCATCCCCGGCCACGCTGCTGACAGTTTCTTCGGCTCCATTGGCTCCAAAACCCAATTTCATTCCAAGAACTAGATATTCACTTACTTACAATCCTTTCTTTGGGCAGAGGTTTAGTCCCTTTCTAGAAAGACCTGATTCCCCTTCTGCAACCTCTTTTAGATCCACTAGGAATATTTCTGAACTAGACCTAGTGCGGGTTGTAGACCAGCTTCTGGTAGCTAGGGGATTGCCCATTCCAGCTAGACTTCCTTTCACCCCTGGCTCGGAATCTTTTATCTCATCTTCCCCTGCTTATCCCCCCCCCCAGCTCCTGCTTCGGTACATACTATCTTGGCTCCAACAGCAGTGCCTTCCCTGTCGACACCCATCACCCTTGCAGCATCAGCTACGATGGAGCCGATGCTTTCTCCGAGCGGTGGTTGGACTGTCCATACCTTGGTACCTAATCCGGCACCTATTTTCTCATTGGCACCATCTATGTCCACGGTTCTGACAGTTCCCAGTTCTCTTGTCACCCCTCAGCTGGAATTAGTCTCGGGTGCTCCTTCTGCAGAGGTGATGTATAAGGCCCTTCACTCTGAAGGCTCATAACCAGATCCTAGGACACCAGTATCAGAACTCCCTGTGAAGGCAGCCCCTTCTCCAGAATCCTCTTCAGAAGATCCCACTGGAGAACTACCCCAGAAGAAATGGTACAAGAGGAAGCACCTTGACCCCCTGGAGGAATCTATCACAGAAGACACTGATTGTGATGAAGAGGAAGGGTCCCCTTGATCTCTCCCAGATGACATTTCATTTGGAGACATTCTTGAAATCCTCAAACAGCAGGGGGAATGGAAGTCCTCTAATCCTTCTTCTGAGGAATCAGTGTTTCGCCAGGCCTTCTGTATCCGGCCATCTACTTCCTGGGTGACCCCACCAGCAGGTGATCTATTTAAACTAATTGTGCAGCATGACTGGAAGGCCCCTGACAATGTAGAACCTGTCTCCCAGAGGCAGGACAAAATTTTATCTACACCTGAAAACCAGCTCCACTGGTCCAAGCAGCTGACAGTTGACTCTATAGTCGTAGTGGCGGCCACCAAGAGGGAATTGGCAGAAGATAGTTCCACTGTTCATCCTCCAAATAGGGAATCCTGGATCATGGACAGACTGGGGAAACAGACTTATGCTTCAGTGACCTTCACCATTCGGTCATTGAATTATCTGGTGCACTTTACTAGCCTCCAAAGAGACTTAATTTCTGAAATAGGTTCCTCTTTGGTGGCAGTACTGCCTGATGAGGTGCGTGACAATGTTGCCTCACAGCTAGCTACCCTTGAATCTATCTCATACTCCTCAATGCATTTGATATCTCACACCACCGAGGGGCCAGCCTGAGTGGCCACATCTGGTGTTGTCATGAGACGTAATGCTTGGATGCAGTTGTGTGATTTTGCAGACACTTTTAAATCTTCCTTTGTTAATGCACCTGCTGACAAATCTGCACTTTTTGGTTCCAAGGTACATGACACACTTGCACGTAGTGAGAAAGACGGAAAGACCTTGTCTGCTGTGGGCATACATTTTTCCATCCCCCAGAGACCCTACTCCAGGAATCAGAAGGGGGGAAAGATATGGTTCAAGAAATCCCAAGGATCCTTTTGTGACACTTGTGGTGAGCAATCCTCCTGGGGCAGAGGGGGCTGCTCATAGACATCCTTTTTGGGGTAGAGGGGGCCCGCACAACCAGGGAGCCAGAGATTCTTTCTCCAGCATACTCTACCAGTTCTAATGAGCAGCTGCCCGATTGCTTTCTTCTGGAAGCAGTCAGGAGTCATTTCTCTCTGCATCTACTAGCCTGGCATCTTATTACTACCGATGTTTGGGTGCAGAGAATAATATCCAGAGGCTAGCAAATACCCTTCGACCTAACTCCCAGACCCATCAAACGAATCCCGATGTACCACTCAATCAGAGGAGATTAGCAGCCTTAGAAATATAAAAACTGCTAAGAAAAAGGGTCATCCAACCAGTCCCACCAGAACAGACAGGATCCAGATTTTACTCAAGGTTTTTTTTAGTGACAAAATAGACAGGGGACTGGAGACCAATCCTGGATCTCATCCTACTCAACAAATTTATCAAACCTCAAAAATTCTGGATGGTCACAGTAAAGTCCATTCTTCCCTTCCTAGGGAGAGACAATTGGATGTTTTCTATAGACCTACAGGATGTGTACTACCATATAAAGATGGATCACCACTCCCGGAGGTTTTTCCGCTTTTGGCTGGGAGCCAATCACTACCAGTTCAGGGCACTGTCATTCGCTCTCTCAACAGCTCCCCTAGTGTTCACCAAATGTATGGCAGTTGTGGTAGCTCATCTTCGACTACAAGGATTCCAGATGTTTCCCTATCTAGACAACTGGCTCCTTACTGCTCCAACCAGGAATCTCCTAGTTCACAACCTTTCTTATACTCAAGATCTCACTCTCCACTTAGGGATCACAATCAACAAAGACAAATCTCAGATTTCTCCAACAAAGACACTGGAGTTTATTGGAGCAGTCTTCAACACAACATCCTGCCAAGCTTCTCTCCCCCCTTACAGGCTTTTGAAAATAAGACACCAAATTCAAGTCCTTCTGCCTCACACGTTTGTACCAGCCCATCTTGTACTGCAACTCTTGGGCTCCATGGCAGCTCCCATTACTTTGGTACCACTGGCGAGACTGAACATGAGAATCCTACAGTGGCTCCTCTCCGCACAATGGTCATTGTTAACCCACCTACTCAACCACATGATATGCCTTATGAGACGTTGCAAGGAGGAAATGCTATGGTGGATGGAGCCACAAAAGAATCTTTGGTGTCGACCGTTCTGTCTTCCCCAACCCACAGCCACTGTGACCACGGATGCTTCTCTTTTGGGGTGGGGGGACATTTCCAGGGAAAGACTGTCCAAGCTACCTGGACCCCCCTCGAGGCCAACGTGCACATAAATGTCCTGAAACTGAGGGCAGTTCTCTTAGCGTTTCAAGCGTTCCATGCATCCCTGCCTTCGGGGATAATTGCAGTTCAGTCAGACAACATGTCAGTTGTCTGGTATATCAACAAGCAAGGAGGAACCAGATCTTACCCCCTTTGTCAGGAAGCCATGAAGATTTGGAGCTGGCGATAGCTTCCAATCGCTTTGTTATAGCAATGCACATTCCTGGGAGCTCCAACCTTATTGTGGACAATCTGAGCAGGAACATCCTGATGCTTTATGAATGGTCCCTCAATCCTGTAATAACAGCTTGGATCTTCCAGCATTGGGGCAATCCTTGCTGCGACCTGTTTGCTTCTCCCCTGAATTACAAAAACAGGAGCTATTTTGCAGAGGGAATCACCGAGGGACGCTCTAACACATGATTGGCCCCGGGTCTTCTGTATGCCTTTCCCCCATTTCCCCTCATCCCAAAGTTTCTCCAGAAAACTCAGAGGTTGAAAAGCAAAGTGATCCTCATTGCTCCCTACTTGCCACGTCAAGTCTGGTTCCCTTTTCTATGGCCTCATCTGATTCACAGTCCGTGGATCCTGGATCATTCCCAGAACTTGTTATCCCATCCTCAGGGATTGATCCACCCAAATTTGCACAGTCTCAAGCTCACAGCCTGGTTCCTCCACTTCCAGTGATTGCCAGACTACCTGACATCCCATTTCCTGTTCGTGAAATTCTTCTGGCCTCACACAAACCTTCCACTAGAAAGGTTTATTCTAGTAAATAGACTAGGTTTTCTATTTGGGCCAAAGATCAGAACTTAGACCCTTTCTCTATGCCTATTCAAAAGATTCTGCAATACCTGACTACTCTCCTGCATGCAGGAGCCTCAGCTTCAATGATCACTGTATATTTAGCAGCTATCGTTAATTTTCATAATGGTCTGGAAAATTCATCGATTATGTCACACCGCCTATGCAAGACTTTTTTGAAGGGAGTATTACATGCTAAACCTCCAGTCAAGCCTCCCTTAGATCCCTGGGACTTGACTATGGTGCTTCAATCTCTTACAGGCTCTCCCTTTGAGCCTTTTGATTCATGTGACTTAAAATTTTTGTCTTGGAAAACCATACTTCTAGTAGCACTCATCTCAGTGAAAAGAGTATCTGATCTGCAGGCCTTGAGTGTCAAGAGTCCTTGCTTGATCTTCCACACGGACAGGGTGCCCCTTCGTACTGACCCTTCCTTTTTGCCCAAGGTCATTTCTGTTTTTTCCATTAATCGATCTATTGACCTGCTGGTTTTCTTCCCAAGGCATTCTAATAGAGGGGAGTACCTTTTGCACACCCTTGATGTGCACCAACAGCTTAGTTGTTATTTGCACAGGACTAAATCTTTCAGGAAAACAGACCAATTGTATTGTGGCCTTTGCAGAACCCAGATTGGGTAAACCTGTTTCCAAAGTGACCTTATCCTCTTGGCTTAGAAACACCATTACCTTTAACTACCCACAGAATAAGCTACCCTTACCTTCCAGAATAAAAGCTCATTCTACCAGATCTATGGCTACCTCTGTAGCTTTTCATTCAAGA
Source organism: Protopterus annectens (assembly GCF_019279795.1). Taxonomy (NCBI): domain Eukaryota; kingdom Metazoa; phylum Chordata; order Ceratodontiformes; family Protopteridae; genus Protopterus; species Protopterus annectens. The sequence continues at coordinate 8,603 of NW_025048976.1, read as the reverse complement.
GCCTCTATGGATGATATATGCACAACAGCCATGTGGGCAAGACCTCATACCTTCATATCTCATTACAAATTGGATTTGGCCTATAGGGGACGAGCATCTTTTGGTTCTATGGTGCTCAGGAATATCCTTCCTTAGGGCCACCTAGGACTCAAGTAGCTGGGGACTCGGTCCTATCTGTCAAGTATGAATAAAGATTTACAACTTCAGATAAAGAAGTTATGTCTTACCATAATGTTCCATCTGAGTTGTAGATCTTTATTCATTCTTTACTTCCCACCCTCCTTCCCCCCTGCCTGAACTCCTGGTGGATCTCAGGTATTCCTGGTTAGGGTATCTGCTCAGACAGAGCCTCCTACTTTTTCTATTACTACATCTTTACCTAGGGTGGGCAAACTTGATTTGGAGTATCTAGGAGAGGGACATTGTGTGCAGGTTCTTAGCTGAGAGTTTTTGGCTTGCACAAGCTGGGAAACGACTGTTTCAGTTCCAAGGATGGAACCGCGGTCCTATCTGTAAAGTATGAGTAAAGGTCTACAACTCAGATGGAACGTTATGGTAAGACATAACTTCTTTTTCTCTTAACCAACAGTACATTTTTCCCCTTCTTTTTTTTTTATGTATTTGTTAATACTAAAAGGAAATAATTCAAAGGACATATGTACATGAATGGAACATTTCAGAGTTAATAACAAACATGTCCCCAATCCCAATAAGCATAACAGTGACTATCATTAATCTAAAAAATATTGTAATAACAAATAATTAAGTTTACTATTCCAATTAGTCTACCTTAAAACTAGATTATTTTAGACTATTATTTATCTATGTATAGATAGTGAGTTATTAAATATATACAGACTATATTAATATAGTAAATAGGAGAGAATTTAGAAAGGGAGACAAGATGCAGTTAAAATAAATAACGAGAAAAGAGAGAAGAGAGAAAGAAAAGAGAAAATTAAGAGAAAATACACATATACTATGTATGTTGATTTACTTTATAAATATTTAATGTGCTATATAACCCTCCTTCTGTGAAAGAAAAGTACCCTGTTTTACATACCTGAGGTAATGTGAAATTTCTCATGTGTCATCTATTTTCAAAAATATAGATAAAGATTCCAATAGTTAGTTACCTTTATTTTAAAATTCCAAGCAGTAAAATTGGTCCTTTAAAGTAATGTTAAAACAATTCACATCATAGTAGATGCTTTGAGAAATTTGGCTGTAACAGTATCAGTATTTTGCTTTTTCTTTTTTACATCTGTCCAGATATTTGTTTCTTTTGTTCTCTTGAGAGAAGGTGGCATCCAATCCACATCTTTTGGTAAAGTAATCACATTATTAGTTTTAATAAGTGAAGAGGCTTCCTCTAAGTCAATAAAAGTCCTCATCTCGTTGGCATACAGTATTCTTATCTTAGCTGGATATGCAAGTTGTGCCTTGATGTTATTTTGTTTCAGAAACTTTATCATTGGCCACACTTTTTTCCTTTGTTCCATTATTCTAGATGAATAGTTGTTATCAAATCTTATCAGGCTCTGTTTATATTTTAGAGGTGCCTTCCTCCAAGCAGATCTTAAAATCAGTTCCTTGTTCAAGTATGAAAGAAATTTGATAATTATTGACCTAGGAGGAGAGTTTTGAGTTAGTGGCAGGTTTCTCAAGAGCTCTGTGTGCCCTTTCAATGCCAAAGGAAAGTCCTTTTTTTAAATTTAAAAAGTCAGGGATCCAGCTTGATAAAAAGGAAATAATATCCTCACCTTCTGTGTTTTCAGGTAATCCGAAAATCCTGATGTTATTTCTCCTCTCCCTATTTTCCAAGTCATCTACTTTATTAACCAACCAAGTGTTTTGTTTAAGAAGCAGTTCTTTCTGTGTTTCCTCTTCCTTAAGTCTGCTTTCTAAATCATTTAGAGATTCCTCTATTCCTGTTATCCTTATCTGGTGTTGTTGTAGCATTTCCTTGAGGGTATCAGCCTGTTTCTGACTGCATGTTTTAAGATTTTCCAGGTTCTCTTTAATATCATCCATCTTCAAAGACAACTCCTGCAGGGACTGTTGTAGTTCCTTCTTTAAGGCAACATCCTGGTGAGAATTTTTTTTAAGTTGCTCATTTTAACAAGTGAATATATCTCCAAGCTTTTTGACAGGAAATTATTTGTAAAATGTCACCAAAGTTTCTAATTATGTAAATTAGTCATTTATCGCATCTATACCTTTTATCTTTTCCAATGCCTGTATTGGTGTTTGAAAGGAGGAAACTCTATGCATTGTATTTTCCCTTCAACCTCATCTTCAGTCTGTCACAACAGATGCTTTAGACCTGGCATGGAGAGCAGTTTCCAAAGGGCTGAGACTGCAAAGTCTGCAGAATAAACATGATAGACAAAAGCATATCAGTGTCAAATATATGATCGTAATAATAAATGCTATGAAGCCACTAAATCATTTTTGATCTCCAAGACCTCTACAAGTTTTCACAGACAACACTGCAGAGATTAGGTACATAAACAAAAGGGTATCCAGATCTTACCCTCTCTGTAGACTTACTATGACAGCATAAGGTAGCAACTTTTCTCAGTTTGATCTGTCAAGATTCATGCATTCTGTTAGACTGAAACATTTAGCAGATGAGCTAAGGGGGGGGGGGGTCAGGACAGACCCACACTTAATACTTGTATCTGCACATTTACTCATGCATAACTATGCTTACAGCTGTTCTACTACAAATGCTCATATGAAATAGATTTCATTTGAAGAAGATAAAGTGATTGTACCAGTGTGAATGTATTGTCTAAGTGTAGTTGTAACAGAGTGAGCATATACTCTTATTCAATATGCTTTTATGTAATATGAACCAATTCAGTGTGTCACTGTGTATCACTTAAGCAATAACCCATGCCTGGGTGTGGGTAATGCTGGATTTACCCACAGTTTGTGTGGTTTGGTCACGAGGGCCAAACAAAGACAACCATGGGTAAATCCATCATTGCCCACACCCAGACGTGGGTTATTGCTATTATACAATGCCATTATTTAAGACAAAAATACTTACTTTTCCTAAATAATGGCATTGTATAATGCCTCCTTGCTGTCCTTCCAATGCTTGTAGAGATCCTCTTCCTATTTCTGATGTACTGGGCATGCATATGGGACTTGCGTCCCCACGCATACCCAGTTCATTAGTGCTTCAAAAAGTAAGCAATGGAGAAAAGAAGATCTCTGTTGCTCTGTTTTGTTCCTTTTCCTTTTTTAAATTAAAAAAAAATAGCTTGGGGCAATTTTGGGGGTGGAGAGCTGCAATGCCGACTCTTCAGATACGAGAAAGACTGCTGAAGAAAATACAAGGGGAATCAGGTATGTTAACACATACCCGATTCCTCTTGTATTTTCTTCAAGCTGTCTTTCTCATATCTGCGGAGTCGGGAGTACAGCATTATTATTTTTTTTTTAATAAAAAAATTAAAACTTGGACAATATACCAACGGAAAAAAAGTCCAGGCGACCAGACCTTTTCCTTTGGTGTATTGTCGGATTTACAACGGGCACACTGGCCAATCACCATGCATGTTTTGGAATATTAATGGAGGGTCATTGTATAATTTCTAATATTGCACTGTCAAAGAATGACACTACTGTTTAATTAACTGCAATAATTATTCTATATATTCTATTAGGGTGTACCAGTGGAACTTTTCTCCCTTGGCTTCTGCTGAAAAGGTGCTTTGCATACAACTGGACTCCCTGGTCAAGAAATGAAAATAAATAAATACATACATACATACATACATACATACAAGTATAGGTTATGTAGCCAAACCCATCTAGAGTTGTTGCTTCACTGTTATGGGTCTATATTTATGACAATGTACATTAAAGAACAAAACTGCTTAATATGGGCAGGTATGTACTAAAAAATTCTATGACATGTATTTTACAGTCTGTATCTTTTAAGAAGATAATCTGGAATGTGTTGCCTCAAGTTTCCATAGTGCACTCAGGCATACTCAGTAAACATGAGGAGATCATTACATTTATTGTGGGATTCCATGAAATGTTACATTGTATTATTCCAGGTTTTTTAGTAAATAAAGAGGAGCACAAAATCTGATAAGGTTATTTGTAACTGTTGTGAACTCTCAGAAACTGTTTGGTGTATACTCCCTAATGAAGCTCAGAGCTCATTTGGAATATGAAGAACACAAAACGTTTTATGACTTTACAAAATTAAGTGTGTATCCTCTTTAATTACTATAAAACTGAAGTAATGAAGTACAACCCCGGGATTCATGTAGCTCGGCGCAAGGCCGGTGTAAGGCCTGTGCCGGCGGTGCAGTGAATAGTCGGCGTAGTAGCGCCATATGCATAGTAATGAGTGCGCACTGCAACCACAGACACGTGCGTAGGTTACGTGAGCGAGCCCAAGTAGGATGCGTCCGGAGGCGTGGCTAAGCCGGCAGGCGATGAGCAACCTAAAGTGCTGATTTCCACAGGCCGCCCATAATAGTAATGGCACCAGCCAGGGCCCATGCAGAATGAAACGCACGCAGAGTATGCAACATAGTACCCGTCCCAACAAAACGGAGAAGCAAACACAACCCACGAAGCCCTAAGTGTACCCGTCCAAGGAACAAAGGATACGCGTAATACCGTGTTAGATCCCGCAATGCACTGTCAGTGGGCATACCCAGAGAAGGTGTACGCAGCATGTCAGTGCGCCAAGACTGACATAGGAGTAGCGACATGGGCATGGTCACCAGGGTTACCAACTGTCCCACTTTGCTATGGACAGTCCCTCATTTGACAGTTGTGTCCCGCCAAAAATCGAAAAATGGCAAATGACCTGAGATTTCCGGACAAAAAGATTCCCTCAATATACCTTTAATAGTAGCATAAAACATATATTTTGTATATGAAACACATACATGGCATAAGAAACAGAATAAGCAACCCAAATGCTATGAGAATAAGCGTATATTTTGGCAAAAAAGTGAAGTTCTATCATCTCCACTTGCTGTGGGTATGTGTTGTCCTGCAAAATCTGATGTTTCCACAAAAGATGTCCCACTTTGGGCATTGGAAAAGGTGGCAACCGTAATGGTCACCAGCAGTAGTGAGAGTACACAGCCGGGTAGCCATGTCGACATAACAACAAGAAGGAACCAAGATACCCTAAACACAGGCAAACATGTGCATAGCAACATGTACCACACCCAGCAACGTGCTCGTCGCATACACAGGACGGCGTATGTCTAAGTGTAATATCCAGAAGCAGAACCCATGCATGCAAATGTAATACACAATAGCCCCATTATAGCATGTAACCCCACCCATGTATGACCAGCACCCAACCCAGCTAGCAGCCTTGCAGCTACACACCTACACACAATGGGCATACCTGAAATGTGGTAAGAAGTATTGTCTTAGGCAGTGCCACGGGCAAATATGTACCCCACATGTTAACAACCCACCTCAGGTACAGATATGCAAATGGCTGCATGTGAATGTGTCGGCAGAATGTGTACATCCGCATGTGGTATGGACCGTCCAAACCCCATTTGCACCACGCCACGGTGCACATAACTGTACATGTGGACAAGTCAGGATGTTCAACCACCGTGCGATGATTAGCTATGCAGACATGTCAAACACATATAGCGAGCATCTGCCTACCAAACAGGACATCCTAACAGGGTGCCACAGGCACAGAAGGGAAGGTGGGGCATCACATGTGGAGTAGCATTGCACGGCCAAACACCCACGGCCAAGGCAAAGGACGGAATAACATGCATATGGCGGATGGATGTTGTTAGAAAATATATATAGAAACACATATGAAGTGCCAGTTTAGAAGCAAAATAGTATATAATGCATTGTATTCTACTTTACAATATGGCAGTAGAAATGATCTTGCATGTAATTGGCTGAAGCTTAGCTGCAGTGTGATTGAACTCTGACCCTGGCAGTAACCAGTTCAGCAGGCTTATGTCTTTCAGCATTAATTATCTGCTGGGTTAGAAAAATAAATGTATGTGCATGTATATCTTCCTCCCTTCCACTGAGGAGGATGGCCTTGTGAGCTCTATCGAAGATAGAGTACAACTCCTTACCAGAGAGACAAAGGAACGTATTAAGAAATGAACTGACTATTGTATCCGAACAGTCCAGGGTCCTTGAAAGAGCAACAATTACAGAAGGACACTGTAATTGACCAGGTGCCTTGCAAGGCTGTGTTATTCTCATGGGAAAACATTTTAAAAGCATTACCTCAGCACCCCTCATGAATAGAATATGGACCATAGTGATGGAAATGCCCTGTGACTGACCACGTCAGTAAGGTGGGCAAAAGCTGATTGTAAACACTATATAAACAAATTGCTTCCTGTATAGAGTCAGACAAAACTCTTATACTTGTACTGTATAGTTTTTGCCTCCCGGTGTACACTACTAAAACGTTGTGAACCTGAGCTTCCTGTGTTATTGACTGTCATTTAGAAAAGCCTACTGATTTCTACAGTCTGATTTTAACAACTTATTTGACATTGTGGTCCTTCTTAGCCGGAATTCCCTTGGTAAGCTGCAGGTCAGAGTGCATGGGTGGTAAGAAATCTGCAGGAGAAGTTGCCTAAATGGTTCTTCTTGAGTGAAAAGACCTCCGTCTGAATTGTTGTGTGTAAAGAGGCTGTCCACTTTCTGATCTGTGGCTGAAAAGGAAAACTGGATCCCAAGAAGAAAACGTGCAGTCATAAATGGGAGGCTCAGGTAAGGAGAGTTTGCCTCTTTGTCTCTGTTGTAGATCAGGGACCAGGCTACATTGTGTTTTTGTTAACATTTGTGATAGCAGGTCGAAGACCAATTCAAGTAGTTTTACATTTGGACATAGATCAGGGGAACAGAGCAGAGTGAACAGTAATTGTAGACACTACAGTGGATACAGGGAAGGAGATACCACATGGTAGAGAAGGGTTACGTAACAGTCGTTAGAAGACATGGAAATTAGTGCACTAAGAGATCGTGAGATTCGCCTTTGACGGATGATGGGTATATGCAATTGCAGAGAGCAGATAATGTGAGATATTTTGCAAAATGGGGTAATAAATATGACTTTGATGGTATATTAGACAAAATATCGTTAGTGAAACATTGGAATCACTTAAAATGTGACGCAGATGTTCTAGGGTTACCACCTGTCCCACTTTGCGAGGGACAGTCCCTCTTTGGGCAGTTGTGTCCTGCAAAAAAACTGAACAAATGGCAAATGTCCTGATATCTTAGGACAAAAATATTTCCTATATTTTCTGTAATAGTTGCATAAAACAGTTATTTTGTATCTGAAACACCAAAATATTATAATAAACAGAATAAGCAACTCAAATGCTACAAGTATAAGTTTCTATTCTGGCAAAAAGTGAATTTCTGTCCTTGTACTGGCCGTGGGTATGTTTTGCCCTGCATAATCTGACGTTCCTACCAAAAATGTCCCACTTTGGGCATTTGAAAAGGTGGCAACCCTAAGATGTTCAGGCGAAAAAACAGCGACATTTGGGTATCCCTCAAGCACATAGGTGGATTGAGGTAGTGAACCAAGGAACAGAAGACTAAAATGCAAAGCATCACAGACAAAGAAGATAATAATACAGTAGTAGCGACGGCCCCTCCCTCTCCACCCCCTCTGATACCACATCCAGGATATGAAGCGGGAGGGCAGGCTAGTCCCCCCCACGTTATCCTGTGGCAACAGAGGTATCACAACAACCATTTGTAAGAGAAGCTATTGAAACTAGATCCCGAACACGTAAAACACCTAGGGACACTCAACTAAGAAGAGAGTCACTAGAATAGAGTGAGGAAATCTGTCAATTAATTGAAGTACCAAACCCTCAGGCAGGACAGGAAGGCCAGGACCCAACTCCCCTAGTGTATAGACCGTGGACACCGGAAGATATCCGAAAGTTACAGAGGAATTCTCATCCACAAAGTAATCATGAAAAGTTTATACAACATTTACAAGGTATGTGAATGAGTTACCACTTAAATGGGGAAGAAGTAGAGAAGGTGATTAGACAAATAATAGGTCCAGACTGGCACATGTTTTGTGTCATCCGGAATGCTCGTGACGTGCAACTTAAACCACTCCCACATAGTGACGCAGAAGTAGACACCACGTTGAAGGGTCTTATGGACCGAATTACCGAAAAGTGGAAACCTAGAGCAGATTGGACCTGTATTAATCAGTGCATACAACAAGATAATGAAACTGTAGATGGATACTATGGTAGATTATTGGAATGTTTCAATAACCATAGTGGCATGCCTATTCCTGCAAATCTGAAAATGATAGTGCATATGAACAACAGTTGAAAATGCATTAAAGGTTGCATTGCCCCTATCGGTAGCTATATTACAAAGCATATGATAGATCACCGACAGTAGGCTACAAGTACTGGAGTATGCTAGGCTTGCTGAAAGACATCTTAACAGTAAGAAGAAAAGGAAGACGAGGTCTTCACAGCTGAAGATCGGCGCCAGAAGTCTTTGTAGTACAGTCAGGTAAAAGGGTAAGAGAAACACTCAGGGCAATAAACCCCGGGGGGGGCGAG
>NW_025048975.1:10000-42708 GCF_019279795.1 Protopterus annectens | reverse complement strand
AGTTCAGAAACTTGTTGAATTATTTCAAGGTGGCTCTGAATCGCGTGCTCGTTATCAGGGATGAACGAGCAGCACTCCTCGTGTATCAGAGCGCCAAGTACCTCCTTCGCCGCTAGGGTGAAATCGAGCCATACGGTTCTGCAACACTACTGTTCTCATCGCCGTTAATTCGTCCGTCACCAATTCTAGCGCTGAAAATGTCGCATTACTCAGAGTCTCTAACAGTTTTGACAGTTTCTCAGTTCCCAGATGGATTTTACTGTCCCATATGCTGGCAAAATACCAGCCCAAGCAATTACATCATCGCCTAGGTCCATATGTGAGAGTCCTTTGCTGCTGGCGTGTGCCAAGTCATGGTGATAAATCCATGATGCATCAATGTTACCTACGGGATTAATAGGTTTATTAAGAGAACGTGCATTTCAGTATTTACCTTGAGGCAACGCATTTGCGTGCCTGATAGCTGGTATCAGATATCCCAAAAACAACTTCCTGACCAGCCATATGGTAACCATTTATATGCTTTCCTACCACAAATAAATAACAATCATTTGTTTTGATGGTAATATTGGTTGCAAATTCATAACTCCCATTTGGCTTTAGCCCTTAAATAACAGGCCATATACATACAGCATTTTTTCAACAAAACTAATATCATTTACATTGATGTCTTTTTATAGCTCAAACTTGGTCTCACACTGCCCTTCTAGGGTACAATTATGAACTATTGTCAAATTACATTGGCTCAGCCCCACCTTAACTTTCCCAATCTTTTGAAAACACACTGTTCCATTTTGGCCCCAGAAGAGGCAAGCGCCACCTTGTCTCTCAGTGGTACTTCTGTGGTTTCAAACAACAAACTATTCCAAGTATCATTTATTCCCAGAGGGCTGTCCCTAACATTAAACCACTGTGTACAGTAGGTATTGCAGTACATACCCAACAATTTGAGACATTCATTGAGGATGCATATGCATATTTAATCGCTTGATATGTATTAAAGTTTGGATGCCAGCTGGTGTGTTTGTCTCTTTTTGAATGGCTAGCTTCATTAAAGACAGAAATGTCCAAAACAGAAATATTACAATCACAATAGTTATAAACAATAAAACATTGCAATAGAACCATTTTCTCTTATTCTCATTATTGTCCTTCATGATTGCTGCTGTCTGTTTGTTCCTCGGGAACTCAGGTCTTTATTTAACTTAAAATGTTTTATGATTTTGCAATGCGTTAGGTGGATCCATGAGGACCTTTCTTTAATCGAACTGCTGTTGGGTTGCGATTAGCACCTGGTAGGGGCCCTCCCATTTGGGGATGCCCAATTTTGCGTTTTATTATTTTGATCCAGAGCCACTCGCCGGGTCTGATTGCCGTGATCTTGACGGCTCTTGAACCTGAAAAACAATCATTCGATTAAACAGCTGTTAGTATTGGTCAGCATTTTCCTCATGTACTCAGCTATCTCCTCACCCCCTCACGTTCCGCAGGCAACAAGTTTTGCCACTGCGGACGTAATAAGGTCTCCCATACAACAACTCAAATGGGGTGACTCCTTTTGAGGTGGGAGTTAAAGCATGGAAAGGAGGGCTAGAGGTAGACAGGTAATCCAAGACTGATGTGTCTCGGCCATGAGTTTTCTCAACTTGCCTTTTAGAATGCCGTTATGGCGTTCCACCAACCCTGCTGACTGTGGGTGGTAGGCACAATGGTGTTTCAATTCAATTTGGAAAACTGTAGACAGTTTCTGTATGATCTGATTGACAAAATGCGTGCCGTTGTCAGAGTAGATGCGTGTAGGAAGTCCAAAGTGCAGGACGATGTGATTGACCAAAATTTTAGCCACTGATTGAGCATCCGGATGTGTCACCGGAAAAGCCTCAACCCACTTAGTAAATGCATCTACTATTACTAACACAAACTTCTTTAGTTGTGCCGGGGTCAATTCGATGAAGTCCATACATATTGTATGAAAAGGATAGGGGGGTGTTGGAAATGATGCCGGAGCAACTCTGACCCCTCCCCCGTGGTATTTAGCACATACTATGCAGGATAGACAAAAACGTTTTGCATATGCAATGAAACCCTTGGTCCAAAAGGTAAGGTGGATAATTCTAACCATAGCTGCAGGGCCCAGATGGGAAGGACCATGCACAACTAGTGCTGCATATCTAAAAAGATTAGTAGGCAAAACATATTTATTATCCGGTCCCACATAGATTCCTTTGTTCTGCCTAACACCATACCTAGTCCAGCGTTGTTTTTCCTGTACTGTGCTAAGTTCCTGCATGACTTGTAAGGTTTGCAAATCAAATTTATCTGTTGGTTTGTAATTCTGTAGGTGTGGTTTCAAGTGAAAAGGTACTGGACATAGCTGCCTCTTTGGCTGCTTTGTCTGCTAGGGCATTACCAAGTGATACGGGTCCTTAGCACGGGTATGAGCAAGCGCATTTACAGATGGCCAAACCCGTGGCGTTGGACGGCTTGTAGTAATTCAAGGATTAGGTCTTTGTGCATAATGTCTTTCCCGAGGTTGTAACCATCCCCTATTTTTCCATTGCTGAGCAAACACATGCACCGTAGAAAGCATATTGACTATCCGTTATAGATAGTGACGTTCCTGTCCTCTGAAAGGAGACATGCCCTTGTCACAGCAATCAGTTCCGCTGCTTGAGCGGATAAGTTCCCGGGAGTGGTCTTGCCTCTATTATCTGAGTTGCAGTAGTAACTGCATACCCTACCTGCGTGGTGCCTGTTTCTGTTTTGCGTGCTGACCCATCTACAAACAGTGTCCAGTCCGCATGTAGTAAGGGTTGATCTTTAAGATCCGGTCTTGGTAGAACTTTAGAATGTATGAGATCTAAGCATACATGCGGAATACCGTCTTCAGCAACAGGTAGCAATGTCGCTGGATTTAAGGTAGTGCATCTCTCAATTGTCATGTGTGGCTGCGATAACAGCGTAGTCATACAAGATAAATGTCTGCTAGGTGACAGAAATGTTAACTTGTCCTGCAGAAGGATGACTGCTACAGAGTGCGGGACTTTAACGTAAGATCATGGAACAATACCAGCGTGGCAGGCGCTTGTACCGCCAAAGCGGCTGCAATTACTGCTTGCACACAGTGTGGTAATGCTCGTGCTACTGAGTCTAATTTGCTAGAGTAAAATGCCAATGGTCTTAACTTATCTCCATACATTTGCATTAAAACAGATGTCATAAATCCCTGCTTGCAATCTACAGTCTGTATAAAGGTCTTACTGTAATCTGGAAACCCCAATGTTGCTGACCCAGCTATCAGTTGCTTGATCCTAGTAAATGCCTGTACTGCCTTGTCTGTCCAGTGCAGCAAATCTTTGCCGCCATCGGTATTGCAAAAATTAAGTCTGATAAGCGGGTGCACTTCTTGGTAGTTGGGAATCCAACTTCGACAGAAGACCATAATGCCTAAAAAGGACATCATTTCTTTTTTGTAGTTGGCATGGGGGCTTGTAAAATAGCATTCTTTCTGCTGTCATCTAATCGCCTGCCCTTCCCAGAGATAGTATAACCCAGGTAACATACTTCTAATTTACAAAATTGTAACTTAGACTTATTTACCTTATGTCCTTCGTGTGCCAGAAAGTGTAGTAGTCGAATAGTCTCGGACTTACAGAGTTCTTCCGTGGTCGCGGCCAGGAGGATATCATCCACGATACAGCAGTAGGTGGCACCCTTGGGCTGGTTGGAACTGAGCCAAATTGGTGGACATCTCTTGTGAGAAGATGGTCGGACTTCGCAGTATCCCTGCGGTAACCTGGTATAGGTATAACGCTTGCCCATAAGCGTAAATGCAAACCAAAATCTACTATCTTCCTGCAAGGGAATAGAGAAAAAGGCATTACTGATATCAATTACAGAAAAGTAGTTATCCGTTGGAAGGATATCGTTCAGCAGAATAAACGGATCCGGGACTATGGGGGCCGAGGTACCACCGCGGCATTTATTGCCTGTAAGTCTTGTACCATCCTCCATGTCCCATCCGTTTTTACTGGAAATAAGGGCGTATTACGGTGAGTCTGTGCACAGAATTAATACTCCAGCTTTCAAAAGTGCTGTGATTACGGTAAAATGCCCTCCTCTGCCTTTCTGCTCAAGGGATACTGCCGTTTATGAGGTCTAAACTCTGACTTGGGTGTAATCTTCACCTGTCCTGCCGTTCTAATCAGTCCGATATCGTGCTGACCCTGCGACCATAATGAGTTTGGAATCATCTGCAATTGAGATTCTTCCATGGGGGTAAGGAGACATAGTCATAATGTCCCAGGGCATTGTATCGGTTTGTCTTCCCTGAGGTGCACGGTCGGTCTGGCTTGTGTAACCCAGTTAAGTTTTTGAACCTGAATGCCCTTACCTGCCAACTGTTCTGGTGTCCATCCTACCCATTCAGTTATTTTCTTACCCACGAGGTACCATGACATTGCTTTACCCTCCGTGACTGAAATATGTGTGGTTAATTCATTCTTATACAGCAGCTGCATATCCCTTGTAAGGCTACATGTGACTGCAGAATTACCTAGTGTGTCCCAAAAAGGCTATGCAATACTAGTTTGGTGACTTTAAAACTAAGAAATTTCTTTTAGTATTCTAAATCAGGTCCGCACATCTTCTGTAATACATTGTGCAATGTAATGGATCTGACACCTTCGGATTAGTTATGCCGTATTTGCTTAATGCCAAATTTGTAAGAGTCGTCACTACACTCTGGGGGCCTGTCTCTATCAAATCATTACTATACCAGTAATGTAGATCTCCCTGCCCCTCTAATAGCATTGCACTATTCAGTTCTATTCTCCTTGCCACCATGCCGCTGGAGGTTGGGACCGCTGCTATACGAACACTTGCATTAAATCTCTTCCTAGTAAATGTACTGGGCAGATTTCTGAAATTATTACTCGGAACCGTATGGTTTGGTTCGTCTCTGGGTCGGTAAACCACAGAGGTTTGGACAATGGCTCTTTGTAAATACGACCATTTGCTGCTTTTACAAGCACATATTCATCCGAGGTAACATCGGATGATATGGCAGTACTTCTGACTAACGTTAGAAGCCCCTGAGTCACAAAGAAATTCTATGTCTCGGCCCTCAACTTGCAATGTGATCACTGGTTGGGATTCCAATTGCATAGTTGATGCTAGTGCTATTAGATTTACCATTTGATATTTCTCATTTTCTGCCATTTCCTGTCCCCACCCATCATCTTCACTTATACCTACTTCCCCATTCTCACTTTCTTCTTCTTCCTCATACCCTCCATCTCGTCTTTTTGACCATCATATAGTCATGCGGTACCACGGAAGCAACCATCGGTTTCTCGGTCCTCTGCAATCTCTGGCGAAATGTCCTTTCTTACCGCACTTAAAACACTCCCCCCTCTTTTGCCTACCCTCGAAATCCTCAGAATGACTTATGCCTCCCCGTCCTCGTCCTCTTCCCTGCCACGCCCTCTTCCGTGATTTGCGGAACCTTGAACTAACATTAAAGTTCCATCTTCACTAACTGTAAAAGTCTGGGCTTTTTTATCTTTTTTTTCCTTCAGGTATTTCTCAGCATGTCTAGCATAATCCATAAGGGGCTGTAGACGCGCTGTCCTGTGTGTGATCATATGCTTTTGTATAAAGTTACCAATGGCTGTCTTGCAGCCCTTTAGGAATGCATTTTCAGTTGCTGTTCATAGGGCGAGTCATTTGCCTGATTTTCTGCCTTAATCAACCCACTATGAGCATCAAAACATTGTGTGAGACGATGTAGATAATTGTCTGGTTTCGTCATCTGATTGAACGCATTGATTAATGCAAGTCCAATCTGCTTTGGGCTTCCAATGTTCTTCTATTTTATCTAGGAGAGTCTTTATTCTGGTTCTACACACTTGAGTTAAGCGGCAAGGCTCCCCTTCCTCTGGTAGCAGGGGTCCCAAGTTCCGCAAATAAGGTGCCAATCAGGTCCTAGGATTTGCCTTATTACTTGTTCAAATTCTACAGCGTTTAATCTATAACTCATTCTCATGCCCCCTACATCTGTCGGAATTTACGCATATCTACTTTTGGATGGGGAATCCCTCTACCGCACCGGATATCATCACGGGTCCACGGTCGGTGAATAATATGGTAGGACCCTCGCCTTCTGCGCCTGCTTGAGGTTGCCACTTCTATCAGTGGGTATTCCTCTCCTTCCTGATCTACCTTCTCCTTAATTTTCCAGTCCCCTTCTCTCCTAATACTTCCGCTCGTAAGTCAAGAGTGTTGGCAGGCTCTCTCTGTAATATAATACGTGGCGTGGGGGACACTCACGAAACCTGGTATTGCGGTGGGTCCTGGTCGGGGGCACCTCAATAACCTGTGCAGGGTCTGGATACTGGATGGGAGGGGCCGAGGGATTCTGGTGACTACGACTGACTATGGAAGTTTCATTATCTTCCTTTTGAACAAAGTACACATCTTTTCACTTGAATTACCACACCCTTTTTCAAATTTTGTTCCTTATGTTTTTATTTGCTTCCTCCAGCCATTTCTGTGCCTGGGGAATCCCTACCTTCTTTGCTTCCTTGTCTTATTTCCTGCCTGTTTGCGCAGTAATCTTACTAGATTTTGACATTCTGACTTATTTAAACATCCACTAAACCCATGTTCCTTTTTCCATTTATCTAAATACTTTACATTCTTTGGGTGTAAATCAAACATAAACTTTTCATCTTCAGTTTTAGCGTCGCCTTTGGTATAACTAGTTCCTGTTCCCATTTCTCTTACGAGAAACTATTCCTGTTCCTGAGATCTCTTGTATATGGAATCTATTCACATATACCCCTTATACTTTGAGAAAATTCAATTTCTCCCTTGACTAGTCCCTTAAAATTTAGACAAAAAATTCCAATCAGAAACAACAAAAATAGCTTTTCTTTTGCTTACCTTTGTGATTCCTCCGCCCTGTTTCGCTGCCACCTCACGGATTGAATCTGGAAAGAGTGACTGGCCTCTAATTTCAACCTATTTCAGTTGGAGGTCTTTCATTCGAGGAGAGCCTGATCTCTCTCCACCTGCGCAGGTTTTCAGCCTCTCTTTGTTCGATTCGCGCCGTGCAGGGGCCGCCCTAACGTTGGGCGCCAGTTATGTCGAAAGATTTTACTCTTCTAACATATTCTGGAAGAATCACACCAAGTTCTTGTAAGCAAGTAAAACAGCTTTAATTTTACATGCATGGAGATCTGCTACATGATAGTAATATGCCAGCAGTCTGGTTACTTGTACTTTGAGTTCTCCTTATATAGACCCTCCTGCACGCACATACACGTAGCACACAGAACATTCATTAAAATTGATAGTTTGATTACTTGTTTTTACCAGCCAGTACCACAGTTATTCTTGCACCATTAACTTTATCAGTGGTTTAAGATTAACTCCTGCATTCCTCAGTGATCAACATTTTCCAGAACATTTCAGTTTGCACGCAGTGAACATTTTTCTGCTTAACCCTTTAAATACAGAATACAAAATATGTTGACTTCAGTATTTTTCCACACATTCATACCCATCTCTCTAGTAGGTGCTGGTACTGCAGCAGGTCAAACAACCTGCTTCTCCCAGGGTGGTTAAGCTAGCACCAACCCTAACTTTTACCCATTGCTACCAACACCTTCAGAAAATATTAGACTAAAAATGTGAGAGGTATGTTCATAAGACACAGGCTGATGGTAGAAATCAAACCTTTTTTCATTTGCTAATGTGTTCTTTAAAATGGTATATTGAGTTTTTTTCCCTTATGAGAGAAGAAAGACTCACCTACTAAGAAGCCCAAGTCTGAGTAAGATATGCGCAGAAGACAGTGCAACATGCAATGAACCATTACTAAAGCTACTATGTAAATACAGTGAGTCTTAAATGGACTCCTTTAAGTTAAATGGCTGCATATTATGACATGGACAGACTCCCTTACCTTTTTACAACAGGAAGGTGAAGACGGATTATTCACCGTGGTGGAATTTGAACAGAGATCCTTAGTGATCACAGTCCAGAGAAGCAGTGAGTTTAGAAATATTAACAGCATGACCATCAGTACAACATCATGGCACATCCTGCAGCTCAGAGTAACACACTGGCAGGTACTGAACAAATCACTAAACTGTTAAAAAGAAAAGTGCTGTTTTTCAAGTATGCAGTACAGCAGACAGTATACTAGAAACAAGCAGCATGTTTTGTCTTTTCCCTCTCTATCTTACATGTTTTCTGATGGAAATCAGTGCCAGTTGTTGAGGACATTATTCTGCGCACACCAGTCCTTTACTGTGTGGGCACATACAATGAGACATAACATTAAATGAAAATAAATGGAATCAGTGATGTTTCTTTAACTGTGCGTCAGCTTCGTCAGTCTTAGGTTTATCTGTCTCTCTGTCTCACAGAACTAGTCTTTAGTTGCTTGACTGCTGTTTTAATGTAAGTTGGAGTCACTCAACAGAAACCATGTTTAATCCCCATTGCAGACATGAAGTGACAGCAAAACTGGCAAACTACAGATATTCAAAATGGTCACCCAGATAAGTAGTCTGCATTTCACAGTCCTGGATCAGAACTGCAAATGCATTTGACAATATTTGTTAGATACTCCAGTAGTTCCTCTTGAAACTTTTTCCATCCAGATATATTTCTACATGAGAAGTAAAATCTAATTAATATAGCAGTGCTGGAGATTGATAATACCCCATTTCCACTGATATTAAGGGAGAAGTACAAACTTTCCAAAACAATTATAATGAAGTGAGTACCATGTGTAACTAATAGTATGCTTTGGAGTCTAATGTGAGACAGTACTTACCAAACAAGAGTTTATATAAAATTAAAATTTATGTAAACTGGGGTGCATGTTAACATTTCACACATATTTTCTAAGACCAGAGAAGAAGATAATCCTTCAAACCTTGCTAACTGCTGCTTGAAGACAGTTGAGGTTTACAGAGAATATCCGGGTGATGATGATGATGATGATGATGATGATGATTCAAACTCTTTTATAAAAACCTGTTGACTGTGTATGCTCTCTGAAGTTGTAAAATGATCTTTTAGGAGGCAAAGTGTAGTAAGATAAATTGTTCGGGTCAAGTCAGAGTTACAGATGATTCATTTGCTGCATTTAGGAGAGCAATGAGTTAAGAATTGTAAGACTGTGCTAAATTTCAAGCCACAAAGTACATAGTGCAGATTTTGCTGGTGTCTTAGTGTAGATTATAATTATTAAGCTACGTCCAGACAGTGAAGGGTTCGTCTGGAGGATTGTTTTTTGTGCTTGACATTCTCCTCTGGAGTAAGGACGTTTACATTTCATCTCCTTTCCTCAGGATTGAATGCCTCTCTTTCTCTGTTCTTGTAAACTGACTGGCATTCATCCTAGACTAGAAGAACCACAGATGTTTTCTGTTGAACCCATCTAAGTCAGTGATTTTTCTGGTTCATACTATGAGAGATCATGTGAAGCTTCATACCTATCCATTCTTGTCTTTATGAGGGGACACAGACACAAGTTTGTTTCTAGGATTTGAAAAACTGGAGTGTCCATAGACAATATGTTGCATATTTTTACCATATTTGTTATCTAGGTTAACATAAGTTCCTCTTTTCAGGGGTGACCCAGGGCATATATCTGGTTAGATGACCTTTGCTCTGAGTCCTGCAGTAAGCAGATGAAGACTTAAGGACCAGCTGTCACATGTGTAAAGTATCTTACTTCTATCTTGTAAACATCTTCTGGGTGAAGTATTTTAATCCCAAAGATAGACGTTTAGTTATTCATATTCCCATTAAAGGCTGGATTACTGCTGTGCATTGTAACGTATTCTTAGTAACACTGGTTTTACCATTTTCTACAGGTGAAGAGTTCCACGGCTTGACTTTTGGCATGAACTTCTCAATCTTATTGTGGGATCAGTAATTGCTTCCTGTAGTATCTAGGTCTATATTTATTGTCTTGGTGCTGACATATGTATCCTGCATAATTGGTGTCTCTGGTATGTTAAGAAGCTGTTAGCCAGTATGCTCCATAATACCTGCTCTCTTTTGCTGGTGAGAGACAAGTAAGGGTTTCAAAGGTATATCTAAAGGCCTTTAATATGTCATGAGTCCAATTTTGCCTACCAGCTAACATTTCTTTGGAAAGTGATATGATCTGGGCTTGGGGCCTTCAAATCAGAGACATTGTTTACGAAAGTCCTTAAAATTAGTTTGCTTTGTGAGTATTTTAAAGTTCATAGCAGTGACCACTAATTGCGCACAGCTTTCAAGCCACATCTCAAACAGTACCCCTTCATATGACTGAAACTACAAAAGCCTAAAACTTCAAAAGCCTTAAAACAAAAGCCTGAAAAGTCAAAAGCCTGAAACTCAAAAGCCTGAAAATACAAAAAATACATATACTGACTTTAAACAACAGAAACCATATTAATTTCCACTACGTATAAGCAGGGGGGCAAGTCCCCCTGCACCCCCCATGGAGCTGATATATTTAAGTAGTAGGGGGTGTGGGGGGTGCAGGGGGGCTTGCACTTAGTGGAAATTAATATGGTTTCTGTTGTTTAAATTCAGTATATGTATTTTTTTTGTGTTTTCATGCTTTTGAGTTTTAGGCTTATGTTAATTCGGTCATATGAAGGAGAACCTCTCAAACATAGTGTCACAGACAATGTATTAATTATGGGTATATAAAAATACAAGGGGTTTGCCATTTTAATCCCAGTTACAGACTAGAATTGATACTTTGAAAGCAGCAAGTCACAATGAAAATGGATTTTCAGTCCTTTATATTTGGAGTCAGCAAAACATTCTGGCAGACATATGCAGAGAAATTTCTGTCATTCACAAAGAAATATTAGAAACATTTTTCTTGACAGAATACAATTGTATGTTCATCCAGGAGTGGATCTGTTTGCATCTTGTTTAAACCATCATCTTTCTATATTATGTTCCAAACAACCTCACAGCAAATAAGTACAGTGCAGTGGTGCAGTGTTAGCATTGTCGCCTCAAAACAAGAGGTTTTCCATTTCAATTCTCGGCTGAAGTGCCTTCTGTGTGGAGTCTGCATGTCCTCCCTGCATTCATGTGGGTTTTCCTTGGGTACTCTGGTTTCTTCCTACTTTACAAAGACATGCACCTGGAGTATTTCTCCACAGGCCTCCGCTGAAAATTGGCTTCGTTCCAAGTTGGACTTTCCTGGTAAACAAATGTTAAATAAAATAATGTAGTGACCAATGCCTTTTCAACCATCTGGCAAAATAACTTATTCTTTTGTCTTCTTCCAGCCTCTCTAATCCTTAGTCCTTACCTCTCCAGGCCTCTGCTTTTGGCACAGTGCTCTGATTTTAGCTTTACTAAGCACATCTGCTCTGCTGTTCTGATTTGGCCTCATATGGCTCCAATTTCAATGTTTCATTGGATCAACTGTAGAGCCAATGAAAGTGTTTTTTAGATGTCATCTCAGTCAAATGGACCAATAGCAAATATTTGTAGTGTTTAGTGCCAATTGAAGGGATTTGGAAAGGGAAATGGAACTTAAAGAAACATCACTGATTCCATTTATTTTCATTTAATGTTATGTCTCATTGTATGTGCCCACACAGTAAAGGACTGGTGTGTGCAGAATAATGTCCTCAACAACTGGCACTGATTTCCATCAGAAAACATGTAAGATAGAGAGGGAAAAGACAAAACATACTGCTTGTTTCTAGTATACTGTCTGCTGTACTGCAGACTTGAAAAACAGCACTTTTCTTTTTAACAGTTTAGTGATTTGTTCAGTACCTGCCAGTGTGTTACTCTGAGCTGCAGGATGTGCCATGATGTTGTACTGATGGTCATGCTGTTAATATTTCTAAACTCACTGCTTCTCTGGACTGTGATCACTAAGGATCTCTGTTCAAATTCTACCACGGTGAATCGTCCGTCTTCACCTTCCTGTTGTAAAAAGGTAAGGGAGTCTGTCCATGTCATAATATGCAGCCATTTAACTTAAAGGAGTCCATTTAAGACTCACTGTATTTACATAGTAGCTTTAGTAATGGTTCATTGCATGTTGCACTGTCTTCTGTGCATATCTTACTCAGACTTGGGCTTCTTAGTAAGTGAGTCTTTCTTCTCTCATAAGGGAAAAAAACTCAATATACCATTTTAAAGAACACATTAGCAAATGAAAAAAAACATCAGCCTGTGTCTTATGAGCATACCTCTCACATTTTTATCTAATGTCCAGATTTTTGTCTCATATTTTCTACTGTTTCTCATAAAATTTGTGGTTTTCTGACAAATCACTGAGGATTGATGTCACTAAGTAATGACAGGCATTTGAGTTTAAGACTTCATATTCTTCAGAAAATGCATGCTAATACAAACAACTATTATTCTAGCAACTTTCTAAGTTTATAAGAATATGATTTAAAATCTGTCCCTGATGTTGGACCTTTGTTCCCCCATTATTTGTCCAGAATTCTTGTGCTAAGAGGTTGAGAGATATGATGTGCAACATGCAAGATGCAGGCTAAATTAATTAATTATAAACTGAACTCCAAAGAAGCTAAAAAGCTGATAGGTCCTTAGATGGGAAGATATTTAGTTAGTTAGTTTGTTAGTTAATTAGTTTATTGGGTAGCACATTGATCGCAATAGATAATTTGCTGGCATAATACAGAGTATTCTTTACTCTTGCTGCAGGTGAAAATGAAATACATATATATTTTTTTAATTTTATTTTTACACTATGTACCAAAATGGCAATTAAATGATACATTTCACTGGAGTCTACATTGTTCTGGATTTACTCTTAACAGTATGATTTCCCTAGTAGAGCATACTACATGTTGGATTTAATCATAATTGCATCCTGGGTTTATATGTAATGGCATATAGTGGAATAAGCCACACACTATAAGTCCAGCATATTCCACACTCTGGTGAGACTTGTTGCTATTATACAAAATATATATTTCAATATAAATAAAACTTATGGCCCTACTGTGAGATAATCATAATGAATTGGTAAATTGCACATTGTGAGCACGAATAATGCATAATAATAGCAACTCCATTTGTTTAACTAAGTAGGCTGACTGGAGATACTGACCCTTTTCAGGAGCAACACGGGACCAATGTCTGGTTAAGTGACTTGCTCAAGGTCACAAAGAGGCAAATGAGGGCCGAGAGACTCAAACCTTGTACCACAGAAACTTTTCATTGAATTCTGCAACATTGAACATTTGTGTCACTCTAGAAAAGCTTTTAGTATGTACTGTGCTGTGGTAAATGAAACAACAGCTTATGACTCATGCTTAGAAGTAATATACAATGGCTCTCCAGGGGTAAGAGCTGAGGAGAGAACTGAGTGAAAAATGCTCACAGAAGCATTTCACATTTCAAATGTGCTGGATATGGAGAAGCACCATCATTTAATTAGCTTATTATATTTTATTTGGGAAAGGAATGTGTTGTACATTTGCTTTCTGTGTGTGAATAATTGACATTCTACTTATATGTATGCATCATATATATCACTTTAATTTTTTCACATAACGTAGATCGATAGCTGTTTTTATTTAATGTATCGGTGCTCTGCTTCACATGAATTGGTAGCATATTCCAAAGATACAGCAGTCACTAGGAGACAAATATGTCCCTCTAGCATGCCCTATTCATGTTGCAGGCCATATTCAGGTCTTTGGACTGGGCAGCTGTAGGCCCATTTGATTTATGGATATGCAGCAAGCTCATTAGGTTTGGGTCGTAGAATGCTGTGTAAGCCAGGTATAAGCCTCCCCTAAGAGGTCTATATGATACTGAGTATAGCGACAGGGTCTTTAGTCAGTCTGTGTAAGGCATGTGGTGGATTTCCTTGATCTTCTTAGTTAGAAACCTCTAAGGTCTCTCCAATTGCTGCAGGTGCTTTGTACGGTATATGGCAAAAGGGGCGTTTTACTCAATTATGGGCTTGATTAGTGATGAGTATAGAGGAGTTATATCCTCCTTTGCTCTAGAGGTGCTGCCTTTGCTAATCAAGTGTGCTACATAGAAAGCATTCCTTACTACAGTAGACACATGGTGGTCAAAGTTAAGGTCACAGACTACTTATGATCCCAAATCTCTTACCACTTCATAGGTACCTAGGGTATTGTTGTTAATTTGATAGTGTGAAGGGGCATTGTTTAGAATATGACAAAAAAAGGCTTGCTGTGAATGACAGTTGACACAGGCAAGATATACAATAAGCTATTTTTCTCCAATAATTCTTATGTAAACAGCATTTAACCAAAGCGTCGGATAAACTTTAAAAGTTAAAGTACTAATTTCTGCTACCATTTAAAGTTTGCTTTCACTGCTGCAGTTTAACTGTTAGTTTGAAAGTATGCGTACTTACAGAATGGACTTGGCGGTAAAGTGACACTTTTGTATCACCTCAGGGAGTGCTCAGATGTATCCAGAGATCGACCATGTGGCAGTGCTCGGGGTTAATAAGTTAAATATCAGTTTCTCAACTCATTAATTACACTGAATAAACTATACTTGTCCACAACATTATTCTCTTTAGCGGATTTAGAGAAAAAGTATTGCATTTCTAGTGAGGAGCACCACCTGCTTCTATTTCAACTATGCAACAATAGCACAGATGTACTTTCAACTTCATCACCAGTATTCAGAAATAACAAGCACTGGAGGTGCTACTTAACATGATCAGGTGTTTATTAATTTAAAAGGAATAGAGATAATGTGGCTAGATTATGCATTTAAACTAAATGTTATTGTACGTTGGCTCAATAATATTTAGTTTAGAGGCATATTCTTCCTACCCATAACCTCAATTCCCAGCAGCCCGCCCACCCTACTTTACCATTATACTTCCCGCATACACCTATCACTTGTGACACCCACTCCCTATACCTTCCCAAACAACTTTAATAATAGCAAAGAAACACTCCTGTTTCTATTCTCCACTTCTCTTGTTCTATCTAATACTTAACATAATTCCTATCTGTCATTCTCCCTCCCATACTGCCTTGCATTATATCATCTCCAGCTCAGACCACTCCCCAACTTTACTACTGTTTCTTTCCTGAGCAAAACTATCTCTTTCTTTCATTATTGCAGCCTTCCCTCATACTACAATCAGATTAATATTTACCTCTCATCTCTTCCTCTATAATCTCTGTCAACCCTCCCTTTATGTGTCTATACTACTTATACTCCTCTACCCTCAAGCTTTCTACTTCCATACACAATACAGTTAGTACTTTTTTCCATTACCCTTCCTTACCATTCCTATTTTACATTATTAACAGATTAATCACCATATAAAATCATTCTCACTCATATCAATAGTCCCCCTAAATTTACCTGTCAATCCCTATACCTACTTATCAATCCTACCGATAAATCCCTATATGTACCTATCACTCTTACCTATAATTACGTTGCTGTATTCCTCTCATTAATCACTATTGCCTATAAATGTATCCCTCCACACTCTTCTCACCACACACAATTACCCATCTATACATTATTCTAAACCTTAAATATACCACTCCTTCATCTTCTACCACTACCATTTCTCACTATACTCACACTCTCAAATGAATATCTCAAGACTCTCTCTCACTGTTACTTACCTACAACTATCACACAATATGTAAACCAAACTATAATACTTGACATTTTAATTACATCAACACCCTGAAGTACAAGCAAGCAGCACACACTCCACCATTGTCCAAAATAATCCATAAATTTAAAATAAATATAAGTGGTTCTTCAATATCCCATTTGCTAATTGCACAATAATACTAGGAGAGGAAATGCATGTCAATTCTGGACCCACTCATCTAACCCAGGACCCCACCAAACCAGCCCCCACACATCCCAAAACAGTAAGCTTCCTCTCTAACCAACCGGGACTTAAAATACTACACAGTAATCCAAGAAGTTTCTATAACAAAATCACAGACATCCATGCCTGTATCGACAGCTATTCTCCTGATCTTTACATAGCCACAGAAAGCTGGTTAAAGTCAATTACCAAAGATACAGAAATACTCCCACCAGGGTATAATATACTCAGACTAGATAGAACCCATGAAAAAGCAGGTGGAGTTGCTATTTTCTACAGAAATATTTTAGATCTCTTCACTTACTGTGATACTGGACCCACTTTCAACAATGTCATCAGACTGTTCATACTGAATACACACAAATCTCTAGCCATCATAAGTCAGTGCATACCCCCTGATAACAACATTCATAGGCTCATAGGTTCATAGGAGATTACTAGGCTAATGACCCTAAAGTCTTTACAGGCCTAGCCCTGTAAAAGTCCGAGTTAATATGTTAACATTGTTGGTGGACTCGATTGCACCCAGTTTATAGTCATTTACAAACTTAGTAAGTCATAGGCCATCTTCCTTTGCCTGGACTTCAGAGAAAGAGATTCCTAACAGTAGAGGGCCCACCACAAATCCTTGTGGCATCTCACTGGTAACAGGTCTACTGGTGGAGGTGGCCTCCCCAACTTTGACAGTGTGCATTCTGTTGGTGAGCCAGTTGGCTACCCATCTGTTAATGTATGGGTTAATCACCTGATGGGAGAGTTTCTCTATTATACCTGAATGGTGGATTGTGTCCAAAGTCTTGACTAAATCAAGATAAGCAGTATGTACTGTTTTGCCCTCATCCAGGGCTTTGGTGAAATTCTCAAAGATGTCCACTAGGTTCAAAAAGCAAGATCTACCCTTGATGAAACCAGACTGGGTCAGGTAAAGAATTTGAGGGTCACCTATGCCCTTGTGCATAAGGTCCATGATGATTCTTTACACAGTCTTGCAGATAAGATTGGTCAGGCTTATGGGTCGATAGTTGCCAGGGTCAGTTGATGGACCCCATTTGTGCAAGGGGATTACTGTTTCTGTTCTTCTCTGTGACGGGACAAAACTAGTTCTCAGGCTTGGTTCACAATCCAAGAAAGTTCCAGACAAGTAACCACAGCAAGCCAAGAAGCAATGAATGAAGTCACAGGACAATTCCATAGAAAATATGTTATTCACCATAAAAAATACGTTAAGCGTTTTCCTTTAAGTGTGTACTGAACGTCATCAGAACAATTAAATCAATCTCAATTTGGTAATTATACAATTTCAAAAAATCTCATTACCAACAAAGACTAAAACACTTAAAGATACAGAAATTTAAAATTCAAATTCTAACCCAAGTAACCCCACCCCACCCCCACACACACATCTAAATGTCTTAGTACTTCAATTTTAAAATGGGAAAAAATGAACAACACTCATTTAATCCTGGTTGAACAGTTGCGTTCACCTTAATCTGCCATAAAACTTCTTTATAATTTAAATGTACTGCAGTAGTTTTACCTTGTTCATCAAACTTAACATAATCTAAAACATAAAACTTAAAATCATGTCCCTGATTAATACTAATATGCTTATACAATGCATTGGTAAGTTTTTTTATTCTTTATATGTGAAAAATGTTCATATAATAGATCCCTTAGTCTCCTTGAAACCTTCCCTATGTAAAAACTTGAACAGGTGACACATAGGACTGCATATACTATGTTGCAAGAATTGCAATTAAAATATTGGTTGCATCCATTTTTTCTGTTGGCTATGATCGCATGCTCCTTGCCAAGTATGTGTTTATGCTGGCTACAATGCCTACAATTATATGTGCCAGTTTTCTTGCGTGGGTTTGTCAAACTATGGGTGTTACCCCTTTCTGATAAATGTTTAAAAGATGTGTCCTTTCTAAACACTATCCTAGGCTTTGTTCCAAGTTTTTGTATTATGTCAATGTCATTAGAAAAAAATCCACTAATTATTGTGCATAATGTTCATTATTGTTTGTGAATCAAAACAATAGGTAGTAATAAATAACATTTTATCCAGCTGGTCTACATTGTCAACTGGAGATAGCATACTTTGATTGCGATTTAAAATGGGAAAATAAGTCCCATTTCTCTCATGCACTACCTCAAGTTTAATGCTGTTAACTAAATCACAAGGGTAACCTCTTGCAGTAAAAATTCCATTAGTTTCCCACATTCAGTCAAAAAATCAGTGTGTTCTGAAACCATATGGACTACTCGCACAAACTGGCCTGTATCTATGGCCTTTTTCTGGTGTTGTGGGTGCCCACTTGAAAAGTGAATGTACAAATTTGAAAATGTAGGCTTTCGGTATACATTGGAGACATATTTACTGTTCACCCTGTCCTTAGATACTCTTACATCTAAGTAAGCAATGGATTCCATATCCCATGTACAAGAACATTTCAAAAACTCAACTGTATTATTTATGTACTCTAAAAATTAATTTACTATATTAGAAGGCCCTTTCCACAGCATAAAACTGTCATCCAAAACTCTCGTATAGGACACTCAGTTTCTCACATAGGGTCCATTAAATACACAGTGTTCTTCACAGAATGACATAATATAGTTGGCAAAGGTAGGGGCACATGATGCCCCCATAGCAACTCCAGTCATCTCTCTAAAAATTGTCCTTCAAAATACAAATAGTTGTGTTTTAATACTAATTCCATAATGGTACACCAAGTATAAGCTTTGTTTGCCATATAGTCAGAATGTTTTTGCAACTGCTTCTCTAACCAATTTAACCCAATGTCATGGGGTATTACCGAAAAAAGATTGTGTATATCAATAGTCACAAATATAGCATCACGAGAGAATTCTTTTTCATTTAATATTTTCAAAAATTGCCAGGAGTCTTTACAAACTTGTTGAATATTAACTATGCCTGACTTAAATTTCTCATCCAAGAATTTTGCGATATAATAAGTTTTTGACTGTTTGGCATCCACAATAGAACAAAATGGGGAGGGGGTTACTAATGTCCTTGTGAATCTTTGGGATGCCAAACATGCTTGCCACCACTGGTTTATCATTGAACATAATGTCATAATCTTGCTTTGAAATACTTCCTTCAAGCCACAAATCATTTAAAGTTACATCAGTTTTCTGACAACCAACTTGTATTTCATTCTTTGATACTGACTTCTAACCATCAGTGAATAACAAGCAATTCATTCTGTTCATGTAATATACATGATTCATAACGAAAAGCTCATCCCCATTATCAAGGTTCATTTTCCTAATATTACAGTCTGTAGTTAGTTCTTTAAGAAGTTCAACTTCCTGGCTACTTAAATTGCTACAAAAATTATTAGACTTGTGAAACTTGTTAAATACTCTGATGGCATTTTCACAACGTTTCTCATACATATTAATGAAAGTGCAATGGGGGATTAAACAAACGTGGACATTTTAACTTGGTGCCTATTGTTTTGATTCACAAGAAACAGTGAACATTATGCACAATAATTGGTGGATTTTTTCTAATGACATTGACATAATACAAAAACTTGGAACAAAGCCTAGGATAGTGTTTAGAAAGGACACATCTTTTAAACATTTATCTGAAAGGGGTAACACCCATAGTTTGACAAACCCATGCAAGAAAACTGGCACATATAATTATGGGCATTGTAGCCAGCATAAACACATACTTGGCAAGGAGCATGCGGTCATAGCCAACAGAAAATATGGATGCAACCAATATTTTAATTGCAATTCTTGCACCATAGTATATGCAGCCCTATGTGACACCTGTTCAAGTTTTTACATAGGGAAGGTTTCAAGGAGACTAAGGGATTGAGTATATGAACATTTTTCACATATAAAGAATAAAAAACTTACCAATGCATTGTAAAGGCATATTAGTATTAATCAGGGACATAATAAAGTTTTATGTTTTAAATTATGTTAAGTTTGATGAACAAGGTAAAACTACTGCAGTACATTTAAATTATAAGGAAGTTTTATAGCAGATTAAGGTGAATGCAACTGTTCAACCAGGATTAAATGAGTGTTGTTCATTATTTCCCATTTTAAAACTGAAGTACTATGACATTTAGATGTTTGTGTGTGGGGGGTGGGGTGGGGTCACTTGGGTTAGAATTTGAATTTTAAATCTCTGTATCTTTAAGTGTTTTAGTCTTTGCTTTACCACTCAACCACTCTCAGGCTCTTACAAGTATATCCAGTTATACTGAGTAAAATCAGTAACCAAAGCAGCTAGGCTTTTCAGAGTGGCTAATGAGTCACTAAAATAAGTACAAGTACTCTCAAGATGTTAAAAGAATTCTCTGAAAGACCAGCACAATGAAAGGTATAAAAATATTTAATAATAAATAATAAACTAGAAAACACGAGAATATTAAATATCTAAGTACAATAAACATCAGAGATTCAATCACAGGAGAAATAAAAATAACAAAGTTGGACAGATTTAAACAGATACAGAATACAGAAAAACAATACTCAACTGATCTCGTATTCCAAAGTAAAAAAAGAGAGAGCACACAAGGCAGGGACAAAAAAAGATTTATTGCAGGTCAGTAAGCACTTTCACGTCTCGATGGACATTTCATCAGACTTTAATAAATGAAATATCCAAACACATTCCCTTTTACAGGTGCATCAATTAATTAAGACCAATTCAATTAATCACACATCACATATTTAAAGGTATATAAAAATATATAATTTAAAAAACACTTACTGAAGAAAGTAGTTTAAAAACAATTATGTATCACTATATGTAAAATTAATAAATAAATAATATATAAAAAATGTTATATAAAAATTCATTCAAAAAAAAAAAATATATATATATATATATATATATATATATATATATATATATATATGTCAATAAATCACATAAGACAAGACAAAAGTTGATGCTTCAGTGGTCTTTCAGCTAAAAAAGGCCTTAGCACCATTTTATCATTAAGGCCATAGCCTTTGTCAGCTTGCATCCTGACTATCCATTTAACTTCACGCTGCTCTGTTTGAACCTTAAAATTGCCCAACCTACATGTCCTTGGAACTAACTCAAGCCCCAAAAAAAGAAATCTATGAGTGGTATTATTTTGTAAAATATGTCTTGCTAATGCATTTCCTTCATCCTCTTTATTGATGGCATAAATATGCTCTCTAACTCTGTCCCTCAAAGTACGGTTCGTCATACCTATGTAAAAACTCAGACATTTTATGCAGTAAGCTAAATAAATAACATCTCTAGTCTTACAGTCTGCATAATGCTTGAAAACATATCTATAATAAGTGGAAGGATGTATAAAATAATTTCTATTATACATATATTGACAATGATTGCATCCCCTGCAAGCAAATGTACCTTGTCGCTTAGATTCAACTCTCTTATTCAAACACATATTATCATTATAGCACAGTAATCTCTTGAGAGACTTGTTATTTCGATATGAAAAACTTGGTCATTCTCCCACCACGTCTCTCAGTTTTTCATCTGAAGTTAATATATGCCAATTGTCATTAATGCTTTTATTAAGAGGAACCTCATCCACCAGCTGCTTGTTCATTTATTTAATTTCATTGTATTGCCTGAGTGTGTAAAGAATAACTGTTCTCTATCGAAATTAATTAATACAGCAAGACATGATTCGATGCTGAGATGCTTACTTCTACAAGACAAGGGGATGAGCTTCAAACGTACTAAACTGAACTCATCTGAACTAACTCAACTGACTGTTATAGATGTTTATATCATTTTCCAAAAAAAAAAAAAAAACAAAACAAGCTGCTGTGAGAGTTCCATCCTCTCAGTGCTGGTTATAGAATGACATAACATTTGATCGTCTGGTACAATACACATTCAGAGCTTTACTAAGATCTGTTGCAGTAGTTGAAAATTATAGAACAATTTCAAAAACTTCTAATTTTCCCTTCCAGAATTATTTGTTTGAATGTATACATTTAATCAGTTATAATAACACTGTCAATATATATTTCAACACAAGTATCTGTACAGGTCAGTGTGATAGTCAAATGACACAAAATTATTTACAAACGTCCAGCTAATTATACTGGCATATGTTACACATTCACTGCCCTGTTCTCCCTGGCACAGATGGCAGTACCTCACATCATCATATGACCCAACAAGGTTCATCACTATGACATAGTCTAGCCTGCTCCAGATCAACTGTGCTTCACTTAAATCTCTTCTCCTTGATGAAGCAGTAAACACATTTAATACAATCTTTATAAATACCCTGGCAGAGCAAGCACCATTAAAAAACAAAAGTGTTAAAAAACAAACCAGACCCTTGCTTAACTAAAAAACAAAGCAACTCATGCAACTTAGAGATAAAGCCTGGGAGTCATGGTTACAAACCAAGTCTCAAACATCCCTGCAACAATATAGACAGTTAAAGAACTGTAACAAACAATACATAAAACAGGACAAAAAGCTTATTATAGCACCAACCAAAATTCCTCATCAAACAATACAAAAAACTTCAGGAAATCAATAAATACATTGTCCAGTCCTGGAAAATCAACGTAACCCAGTCCATCCACACCAATATGTCTAAAAGCATTGCTTCATAGTTTAACTCACATTTTATAAATACAGTAACCTCCCTCCTACAAAACAAAACTAATAACATTCCAGCTATCCCACCTCAAATCATTGAACTCACAACAGGTCCTCACACTCACTCCAGTGACAACATCTACAATTAAAAAATATCAACCCACCCTTTAGGACAACAACCACTACCCTGACCAGCTTTCATCTGAACACCTCAAACTTGCTGCAGATAGCCTTGCATATCCTGTCTTGATTCTAATTAACCACTCTACCCAATAAAAATATGTTCCTACTTATGGAAAAAGTCCTATATAATACCCTTCCATAAAGGTGGGTCATCAATTGACCTCACACACTATACACCAAATACCATTTTCTCACCCTTATCTACAATATTGGAAATATGTATTCAATCTGTTTGCTACAACCTCCTCTCTCCATCACAGCATAGTTTCAGAACCAATCACAGTGCAGCCACTGCCCTTCTAAGGTTCACGGATATATTAAATCACAGTAGAAATTCAGGTCTTCTAACTTCAGTCCTATTTCTGGATGTTTGCACAGTTAATCATGAAATTATCCTTACTAAACTTTCTTCCAAAGAGCTATCACCCTTCTCACTTAACTGTTTTCTTCATTTTGCAGTAATAGGTCCCAAGCAGTGAAATTGCAAAATTACCTCTCTTCTTTCCTTCATATATCTGTAAGAGTTCCACAGGGTTCCATCCTAGTGCCACTACTCTTTAACTTTTCAATGATCTAAACACAGCAGCCAAAGCGGCCACCATAGAACAATATCCTGATGACCCCACTCAGGTATGTCTCATTCTAGGGTAATATCCATACTCCAAACACTCACCCAGAAATGCTTCTCTTCCATAGAAGTTTGGCTCAACAATTCACTTCTCCTCCAGAATAAAAATAAAAACTGAACTACTGCTGTCCATCCCCAACTCTTTCTCTCCACCCAAAAAAGTATTTTAATGTACTGCCATCCAACAAGACCAATGTAGAACTGGTAACCCACACCAAACTACTAGGTATGATTATAGATGACCACCTAAAGTTTGAGCTCCACCGTTAGCAATAACGAAGACACACCAAAATCTGTCTCTAGAGAATAGAATACTACCATACTGACTCTACTAGACAAAATGTAGCAACTTCTTTTTTACTCACCACCCTATGGTATGCCTCTCGTATCCTAACCAATGTTAATTCCTTTCTATCATCTCAATTAGAACAATACTACAATAAATTAGCCAAATTCCCACATAGCCAACAGTATAGACCACATAACTGCCTCTATCTCTAAAACAACAAAACTGGCTTAACCTAAATCATTCTCCACTGTACTCACAATTGATTACAACATTCAAACTATTGCACAGCACTAAACAATTCCTGTCTCATCACTTCATCATCCAACCTTACACTACTAAGAGACCTGTACAGTCCAATGACAAATCATTACTCTCCATAACTAAACCAAACAGTAAAGCAGGATATTCCCTGTATTCATACTGCATTACTAACAGCTGGGCTACCATCCCACTCAACTGAAGAACAGTCTGCAACCTGAAAGTCTTAAATGCCAACTGAATCAACCCCCAAAAGATAGATAAATGGCTCTGTACCTGCACCACCCCTGGTTAAATTGATACTAATATAGCTACATGAATTTGTGCCATAACTCCCTGCTGTACAAAACTTAATGTGTTATTATCATACCTATACCCTCATGTATCATCTCATCACCTTTGTTGTCCTTGCTGTTCATCCCTCCTTTTCCTTAGGCTGCTCTAACTCTTTATCTTATCTTCTTATGTCATAGAGCTTGAACAAGTTGTTATAGTAATACATATTCTTATTTAAAACCTAACTATATATGCATATTGATTTTACTGCAGTACATATACTTCCCAGTATTAAGTAAATATTCAAATATAGCCTGTGTAACTATTTTTAATTGAAACGGTTTATAAATGATGTAACTGATGTCAAAGATGTTTCAGTAAAGGAACTGTTATTCATGAATGAAAATGACTGTAATTGATGAAACAATGCAAATGAAGTCCATGCTGTCTGTGGAATGGCACTTTTCTCTGCAGGCCTCCTCTAAAAAAAGGGCACTGCTCAGTCAGATTTTCCAGGTAAAAAAAATGGCAATATATATATTTATTTTATTTATTTTACATTTGTTGACCGGGATAGTCTAACTGGATTTATGTCCATTTTCAGTAGAGTCCCGGGGAGATAAGCTCCAAGAGATTACTAGACTACTACATACAGGTACTAGTTGTTATACAGTTAAATACTACAAATTTTAAACAGTTCAGGAATCTTCACAGTTTATACAAAAAACATGTTACAAGCATTAGATAAGATATTTTAGACATTATGTTCAAGACTTCATTAGTAACTAGAAAGTAATTGTTAAATAGATGCAAACTTCAAATTTCAACAGTTCAGCAATGCTCACAGTTTAAACAATACTTGTTGTCTGCCTTAGGTCGGATGCTTTAGAATCATATGCCGAAGAATTTAACTATGTATTTTAAATTATCTGCCTTAGGATAAGATGTGTTTTTGCCAAGGATAGGCCTTGATCTATAAAGACACAGATAGAGCAGGAATTAGGTCTTAAGAGAGGGTATTTGGGATATAGTATGAGATTAGTCTGGATTTGTACAGGGACATAGATAGGTTCATAGATTAGTACTAGGCTAACTGCCCTTGCGAGCCATTTTAAGCCTAGCCAATTATCCCTTGTGAGACTCAAACCTTGCACCTTGTGTTTGTAAGGCAAACACTTTAACCATTAGGCCACCCACATAACCAATGGGTTTTAATAGAAGAGTTTCAGATTGTGTTTAAAAAGTGTAAATGAAGACAGTGATATATATATATGATTATATATATATATATATATATATATATATATATATATATATATATTTATATATATGTATGCATCTGTGTCTAGCCTTTTGAACCAAGAAAGATCTACAGAACATGGTACCTCAAATACCTGGTTAAAGGAATGAAACCTTCATTAACAGATAAAGGAGACATGCCAAAGTGATAGATTCATAACCTAATATATCCCTCACCTTTTGGAACAAATTTCTATTATAATACAGAGTATTACCTTCAAGGTAAACTAAATAATTGGATGGGTAGCCTCAAATTCTCCTCAGTGTATCTTGTTTTGCAGTTTTTGAGGTTGGACAGAACTTATGAATAAGGTTTTTGGCTAGGCTTTTAATGGTCTTGTAGACTGATTGCCTAGTACTTAACTATAAAATTATGAACTGCAAAACATACAAAGATGTCAATAAGACTAATGTTATTAAGTTGCAAGGAAAGATTGCAGTAAGACAACACAGCTTTGTTTTGGTATTCCTTCTATGTTATTTTGCCAGTTTGTTATGGAGAACTTTCTATGAAAAAAATATACAAAGATTGAAACTGATATAGGATTGTCTAGAGAATGAATGATGAATGAACACATGAAAAACAAAAAATTATAATTTTAGAAACAGACCATTTTTTTTTTCATTTCCATGCTGTAATCAAGGGAGATGTAATTTGTTTAAAGTAGTTAATGATATACCTTATGGCTTAAGAAGCAAAGAAACTTGGAGGTTTACTGCTATTCATCACAGTAGAATAGATGACTATTACTTTATTCTTTAAATAAATTGTTTTATATACCATATAGAATTAATTTTTAATAAAGGTTTGTTGGAATTTTATGTCTTTAATAAATGACATAAACATCATAAACAAATGCAACTAATCACATGGGTTCATGGTAAATGAAAAAGAGCACTTAATTATCAAAGGGAGGCACTTCAAAAAATAAGCGTATTTTTGGAAGGGGCAAGGCCTAATGCATCCCCATGTCATGGATAGCAGCCTCTGTATTCCTTTTATCTTAAATATACCAACTGTGAGACTGCACAATACTAGAGAAAAGGGAAGATTCCCTTATCCCTGGATTTAGTGATCTTGGACACAGTCAAAGAATAAAAGACACACTGTGTCCTCACAGTTGCCAGACTTCATTGTATCACTTTAATTCAAATAAAATGCATTCAAACAGAATGTACTTTAACTATCCTTGTGTGACCTAACCAACTAGAGTAATTGTTCATACTCAATTTGTTGACAAATTTAGTATTAGCAGTACAATAAATTATTTGGTTACATTAAGATGTTATTTATTTGTGTGTTTTGATTGCTGATTACATTTTTAAGCACAGTATTGTTACCCTTATGAGAGTTTGGAGCTTGACTTCATTTTAGATATTAAAGTGCTTTTTAGATTCATACTAGGCTAACTGCCCTTACAAGCCTAGCCAATTATCTCTTGTGAGACTTAAACCCTGCACCTTGTGTTTGTAAGGCAAACATTTTAACCATTAGGCCACCCTCCCAACCTTGTAAAATCAAACTTCTTCAGATGCAAACATTCAAGGTACAAGTTTCAGTTAAATAAAATACCAGGAAGTGCTTGAGCCTGTCAGCTCACATGCTGTAATGACATCAGCAACAATAGTTAACCCTTTCTGCTCTACACACTATGAAAAAATACTGTTTAAAACTAAAACAATGCTGATAACCATGAACATGGAAGATTGAAGCTATGGTTTAAAAATAAAGTATGCTGATGTGTATACTTTAAACAACAAGAATAAATAAATATATGAAATAATAAAGTTACTTATAAGGAATTATTATTACACTGCTGAAATTCTACACTACAAACTTTTTTTTACTACAGCATTTTATACTGGTTCATGGCTAATTGCCTAGCCCAAAAAAATATAACTCAGCTGGCAGTTCAAGAAATAAATTTAGGCACCATTAACAGTGATTAAAATTACCATGCAGGAAATTAACTTGATATTAGTACATAATTTTAACTAGCTATGATGACCATATTACTAAATGTATAGCATTCATACTATGCTATGCCATTCGCTTAATTACACAATATGGCATTCATTATATAAAAATAAAATAAAAAAATGTAAAAAAAAAATACACAATCTAACTATGACCTTAAGGAGAATTAAGGCTGAATATCCTGGTATCATGTTTACTAACGTAAGTTACTATTAGAGATGAATATCATTTGTGATATTAATATAAAATTAATATAAAAATTATTTTTTGTGTTACATAGCTAGAAGGGAGATTCTGTCATCTAGTTAAACTTTTCAATTTAAGTAGACATCTAATCGAGCACATGTCATTAATACCTGGGTAGTAGTATGCATTGAGGTGAATTTGATAGTTTTGATTGAAGCTATGGCAAAACGGATAGAATTACTAGCATCACGTCTGGAATCTTTAGACAACCAGCAGCGTGAACTACGTGAGTCGGTGTCATTGTCTAACACAGTGCTTATACTGCATGAACAGGATGGAAGCGATGTGCAGGCAACAACTAGACATAATTTAAATGCAGCAGAGAACAACTTACAACCTAATGGTGTGCAACAGCAAAGTGTTACCAACAACTAGGAACAAACCAAGCGCACCAAGGAAGTTGTATGAGTGTTCAGCATGAGATTCATACCTCAGGGCTTATTGGGGCTCCCGTTCTGATGGATTGGCTAAACGTAAATTTCTCTTTTTCTATGGAAGTTCACAATCCACCACAGGGGCAACCGGCTGGAGGTAAGGTTAATCTCAATAACAGCATTGTTGACATGCTAGAATGTCATACTTTAAGGAATGTTTACAACAGTGTATAGTACCAAAAGGCCTTAGGAAATTCTAGTATCCAACAGGCTTAGTGAATCACTCTGTTTTTCATTCAGAATTACTACAATTATATGATAAGCAGGGATTTGAACTTTTAGAACTTATGATAAAACATTATAATTCATGGGTTGAAACAATCTTAAAAGAAGTGACTGATTTAGGTCACAAAATTAAAGCGCACTTAGATTTCAACAGGTACCAATATGATTATACAAGAACTTTTACTAGCATCGACCAGTACCTCAATAAACTGAAATCTACTAAGGTTAAAAAATTGCAAAGAGATCGCTTAGCCTACGACAATGGTATGGCATACCCAAGTCCACCGATATCACAAACAGGGGCATTTAGCAACAGTAACACAGCCTCTATGCAAGGCCCTTCTTGGGTGGGTGATCTCAAGTTAAGCTTTAACCTTGATCAACAAATGAACTCTCAGCCCTCTTGCCAGGAGGATATGACCGAATCTTTCTCCATAAAGAGAAGTGAGAGAATCAATAATCAAAATGGAAGGGGCCAGCAGAAAGGTGAGGCTAACACCACACCTGGTGCAAATTTTCAGAATCCCCAACAACAGGGGGCTATCCCCATATGAGTGAATTATATGAACAACAGGAAGAACAGCAGGAAGTTCAACAGGAAGAAACGTTAGAAGTTTACCCCGAGCCTAAATAGAATCCGAATATCATTAAAAACAATGCAGGAGACTTTCAAATTTTCAACTCTTCGGAAGTTAACATTATTCCCGAATTAGTTGAATTATTAGCTAGAGGGTACACTTTTGTTCCCTCACAATATATTAATGTAGCCAGAGTAATCCTCGACATCAAAAATTATACCAAGAAACTAAATCTAAATATTTTATTTGGTAACAATGACAATAACAGTTCAAATGTTAGGAATGCCTTACGTATACCAAGTATTTTCAACCAACCACTACATCCCAGCCTGCAGATATTCAAACATGCATCTGAGCTCAAACTATGGCACTTAGAGAAATTCTCTAAGAATGCTACTGTCAAGATGAACGTCAGCAAATATGAGTGGGATGAAATGAACTATTTAAGATCATAAAGTACGAGTTTCCAAACCAGATAAAGGTGGTGGCCTGACTATCATGGACCATCACGAATATGTGAAACAAATGAGGGACATTTTAGCAGGGGAGGCTTACCAAGTAGCCTCCCTTAATGAAAGAAACATGGCTTTCTGATGGATAAATATGTGTTTGAACGATTTATTCATAACAGCTAGAACTGAAGCCAATGTCTTCAACTACATGACGATGCCTTACCCTAAAATCTCAAGACTATTTGGGATACCCAAGATCCATAAGGATCTAACCAATCCACCAATGAGACCTTTAGTGGATGGTCGAGATTCAGTCACTTATCCATGTGTGAAAGTAGTGGATGGTATTCTGAAAAGATACCTGACAAGTGAGAGTCAAGTTTGTAAAGACTCATGGTCATTTTTAAAGAAAATTAATGAACTTGAATACAGCGAGAACTAAAATTTTCTCACAATAGATGTAAAAGATCTCTATCTATCCCACACTTGGAAGGAATCAAATGGATTATGGAGATGTTAAGGAAGAAAGGAGCCCCTGATTCAGAAATTTCACTTGTATCTGAGTTGTTGGACATAGTTCTGGCATAGGAAAATAACTTTCTTGGGTGGCGTAAGCCAGGGAACCTTGTTGGCTAGACTTACGTAGGCCCTTGGGCCGATAGCCTAGTACCTGCCTATGAACCTATGAACTATTTTGTTTTTGAGAATGATTTCTACATGTAGAAAATAGGGATTGCCATGGGTTCCCCTTGTGGAGCCAGTTTGGCAAACCTAGTAATGGCATTCTGGGAAACAAATTTTGTATTCAATATGGAGGAATGCAAGAACCTGATTTTGTTTTATACTCAGTTCTTGGATCCTGAAAGGGGATTTTGTAGAAGTTAATAGATTAGTGGATTACTTTAATAATACCACATCCTTCCTGAAATTCACTCACACTTTTGATAGTGATGAAATAGCATACTTAAATATTAATCTTAGAAAAGATAGGGGGAGAAACCAATACTTGTCTAGAATTTTCAGGAAAAGTATTTATTCCAGCTCATTTCTCCATTATTCCAGCTGCCACCCTTACCATCAAAAACGTTCGGTCATTAAGGGCCTACTGGTAAGGGCAGCTAGAATTATCACTTTGGATAGAAACTTTGAGTTGGAATGTGAATTACTAAGGAACATGTTTTTAGCTCGAGACTACCCTAGTGATCTAATCTATCCGTGCTTCTGTATTTTGAATTTCGCGCTTCTGCCAGTTTCGAAAATGTGAGTCTGCGGCTTTGTAAGTTTGAAATACTGAATTTCGAGATTTCAGTGTTTTGAAATTGCAAAGTCGACCCATAGATATATGTATATATACATATATACATATATACGCACACACACACACACACACACACGCACACACACGCACACACACACACACACATACATAAAAAACTAACACTACACTCGCTGTGCACAAGTTCAATGTACACTAAGGCAGGGGATAAATCATAGCAATAAACATCCAAAAAAATGTTAAAATCTAAGGAATTTAATGACAAAAAGTTAAGCGCTTTCATCCCACAATACCAAGGGACTTCATCAGAACAGTTAAACATTAAAGCAAGCCCCCTTTTTTATATACATAATTAATTACAAGTTAATGGACTGTTAAACCATTATGCATCCTTAAAGGGACCTCATTCGCAATTTAGCCACTCTTGGTCTTAATACAGGGGTAATAGATAGTTTCATTTAATCCAGGAGGGTTTTTAGTATTCAATTTGAGCTGCCAAAGCAGCTCTTAGTATTCAGGTCTATTTTCCCATGTTCCTCACCTTCTGTCTAAAAGAATAGTCTCCAAAATTCAAAAAGAAAATATTTTAAAATGTTGGCAATTTAATGGGTGTTTGTATAGAGTGTTCTTTTCTTTCTGATTCTTGATGTTGTAATTATGCTCATAAATCCTCTTACAAAAACACTTTTCAGCTTTACCCACATAGTATGATGCACAGGTTGAACTGCAGTTCCCTTATTTGGGTACAATGTGCATCTCTATTTTATAGCCTATAAACATGTCTAGTACCAATTAAAATGTATAATATTTTTGCATTGTTTACAAAAAACACAAAGTTGGTTCCCTTTATTCTCATCCCATAATGTTTTATAACCTCTGTCAAGGAATTCAAGGATTTGTTTGATGTCCTTAGCTGTATTGTAAATGAAACATGGGCTGCCTCTGCAACTTTAGTTACCTTTTTGCAGGCTTTGAATATAGCCCAATATTTTTTCATTATATCCTTAATATGTTTACTACCTGATTTATATTCTACCACCACAGCTGTATCAAAGGCAGTTGTGTAGGTTTCTACAACATTTACTCTGTTGAACTAAAATTTCTATAGAGTTATTTTCCCATAAGTAGAGCAAAACATATGTGCCTCCTGTCATACAGGACTTAGCAATAAGTTTAATTTGATAATCCTTATCTATAAACATATTTGTCAATATCTCACATTCATTTTCAGGTATTTTATCTTCTGATATCATTCTGGCAAGGCATATGAATTACCGATTAACCAACCCAATCTTTAATTTAAAGGGGTGAAAACTTCCAAAATGTAAATAGGTATTACTAAATGCTGGTTTCCTAAATATGTTTGATGAAAAACTTTCTTTGGTCTTTATAATTAATGAGTCCAAATAATTCATTTTATTCACACTGTAACAATAACTAAATCTCAAAA
Source organism: Protopterus annectens (assembly GCF_019279795.1). Classification (NCBI taxonomy): domain Eukaryota; kingdom Metazoa; phylum Chordata; order Ceratodontiformes; family Protopteridae; genus Protopterus; species Protopterus annectens. The sequence goes on along the minus strand of NW_025048975.1, from coordinate 10,625 downwards.
AAAAAAAAAAAAAAAAAAAATACTAGTCTGAGTCAAATAATTAACAAACTTTTCAGTTTTCTCTAAGGGTTGTGTCCAGAAAATAAATCATCCAAATATCTCAAATACAAAGACCAGTAAGGGAAAATAGACTTGATTACCCGGAGCTGCTTTGGCAGCTCATATCAAATGCTTCAAACCCTTTTTGATTAAATGAAAATATCTCTGCTACACCTGCATTAAGAGCAAGAGTGGCTAAACTGAGAATGCTTTTATTAATAACTTCTGTCTATATTATACTTCAAAGTATTCTTGGATATGTATTTTATGTAATATCTTTTTATTTTTATACTTAACATAGTTCAAGAGATTTGCAGTTGTTTTAGGTATTTACAATTAATTAAATGCAATTTTTTGTATGTAGATTAATTTTCATAAAATGTTGCTGTTGTACTAATATGAACATACGATCGTTTCATTTTAATTTTGAGAGGTCCCTTTAAGGCTGTGTGATGGTTTAACAGTTCATTAACTTGTTATTAGTTATATATTTAAAAGGTGGGGCTGGTTTACTCTTTAGTTGTTCTGATAAAGTCTCTTAGCATTGTGGGCTGAAAATGCTTAGCATTTTGTCACTTAATTGCAT